>NC_133126.1:148764447-149064447 GCF_048418815.1 Hemitrygon akajei | reverse complement strand
TGGCAACGAATTTCACAGATTCACCACTGTCTTGCTAATGTAATTCCTCCTCGTAAGCTGGTGTAGAATCAGAAAAAGCCATTTTTGTTTTCATAATTGCTTTATGTTCTCAAGAACATGCTCTAATATTTCCATTTTGCAATATCTGTAATGTAATTATGCTTCTTGTTCTGGCCTCCAGAGATACAGTTCATTTGAAAAAAAACATTACTTCCTGTATGTAAGCTATTATTTATATCATTTTCTGGGTGGGTTGATTTGGATTTTGTTTTGAAGCACATGGTAGAAAGAGATCTATTTTCATCCCCTTTTTATTTGCCCTTGAAATATATATTTACAGAAGTAAGATCTCATTAAAAACCCTAAAAGGAAGCTTCTGTCTTGGGCAACTCTTGAGAGGTGCTTATCTCACTGCACAGCTTTGTATATACAAACACTGCAAGGGCAGTAGAGTGAAAAGTTAACTCGTCTTCAAAGGCATTGCCTGTAGCCTGAAGGCAAGTCAGAACACTACAGGTGGTAATGTCACCTTCCGACCTGAGCAAAGTTGATCAACAAGACCTGGATGAGAGGTCAGATTGTGGCACATCGATCATATCATCATGATGCTTGAATGAATCTAGGATCAGCATAGCTACAGCATGAGCCTGTACCAGAGCCAAAGCAGCTTATGCTAAATGCACTGTTCAAGTCAAGTCAAGTAATTTTTTATTGTCATTTCGACCATAACTGCTGGTACAGTACACAGTAAAAACGAGACAACGTTTTTCAGGACCATGGTGCTACATGACACAGTACAAAAACTAGACTGAACTACATAAAAAACAACACAGAAAGAAAAAAAAACTACACTAGACTACAGACCTACCCAGGACTGCATAAAGTGCACAAAACAGTGCAGGCATTACAATAAATAATAAATAAGACAATAGGGCAGTAAGGTGTCAATCCAGGCTCTGGGTATTGAGGAGTCTGATAGCTTGAGGGAAGAAACTGTTACATAGTCTGGTCGTGAGAGCCCGAATGCTTTGGTGCCTTTTCCCAGATGGCAGGAGGGAGAAGAGTTTGTATGAGGGGTACGTGGGGTCCTTCATAATGCTGTTTGATTTGCGGATGCAGTGTGTAGTGTAAATATCTGTAATGGCGGGAAGAGAGACCCCGATGATCTTCTCAGCTGACCTCACTATCCGCTGCAATATTGTATTGATTTGCGATCCAAGATGGTGCAATTTCTAAACCAGGCAGTGATGCAGCTGCTCAGGATGCTCTCAATACAACCCTTGTAGAATGTGATGAGGATGGGAGTTGGGAGGTGGACTTTCCTCAGCCTTCGCTGAAAGTTGAGACGCTGCTGGGCTTTATGGAGCTGGTGTTGAGGGATGAGGTGAGATTCTCCGCCAGGTGAACACCAAGAAATTTGGTGCTGTTAATGATCTCTACCGAGGAGCCGTCGATGTTCAGTGGAGAGTGATCATTCTGTGCCCTCCTGAAGTCAATAACCATCTCTTTTGTTTTGTTCACATTCAGAGACAGGTTGTTGGCTCTGCATCAGTTATGATGCAGATGGAGAAAGGTCCCATCGACATGAAGAAAGCATGTAGAGACGTAGAGAGAGCACGTGTAGAGGAACAATATGAAGCTGAAGCTGCCTCAACAGCCATAAAGGCTTATGAAGCAGCAAATGGTGAGTCTATAACCAGAATCCGTCATGCCTTGTCATCACAGCAGTCAATGTAGCTCACTAAAGAACATGTCCAAATGAATTATTGCTATGAAAAGGACGGTGCTCCAGCTCCACAAAGAGCTGTTACCATCACACAACCAATGTGTCTTTCACATAGTCCAGGTACTGAAAGTCAAAGTCCACAGCAGCAAAGACCCACAACATCCCCTGTTGCAGTTTCATCACTGAAGTCTTCAGTCAAGAGTTGCTACCGATGCCAATCCCATCTGCACAGACATGGACAGACTGAGCTTCCACTCATCCCAGGACACACAGTTGGCAAACCAGTCTCCACAATGCCCTCATCCAGAAGCTGCAGGTGCATTAGGTTTAGCTTGGTATCTGGCTCATCGATATCTAGTCACAGCAGGACTAAAGGTGTTCGACAACCAGTCTGCCAGTTATCTGTCCTGGAAGTCAAACTTTCATCATGCCATGGAAGGACTAAGTCTCTAACCTAGTGAACAGCTAGACCCTCGATGTAAGTGGTGATGGGGTGTCAATGTAACATGTAAAAAGGAGTAGGGCAGTTTACATTAATAATCCAGCAGAGGCTGGACAAACGTTATGGCTCTCCAGATACAATTGAAGAATCTCTCTTCAGCATACTTGATAATTTTCCAAAGCTCTCACACAAAGGACTAAGTTTCTTGGATACAGCAAGAGGAATAAATCTTATAGTGGAGGAATACCAAGCAATGTATAAGAACAGTGGATAACAGAAGGGTTTACTTATAAAATGAAGCATATTGTCCCCATTTTCCATTTGTATTCTTTGTGGAATTCATGTGTTGTCCTGCAGAAACATGAAATGAACCGAGCTTTATGCTCTCAATTTCCAGTAACATGTTGTTCAAAGAGGTCTTCAGCAAAAGCATGGGAAACCAGAAGCCCAATCACAATCAACATAATTGAAGTAGAAAGTTCCATCATGAACCCCAGTGGACAATGCCCTGTTAATGAAAATCCTCATCCTTTAAGGAACTGTAGAAGATTCAGTGAAAAACCACTTGCAGACTGGAGATTGGAGATGCAATCTGAATCAGAGCACTAAGCAAAAGGCTGTGCAGCGATCATGCACTGCTCTGAGTGCAACAGTGAGCAGCACATATCAGCACTTCATTGAGGGCCAGCATCGTGGGCTACAAATAGGTCCAGTACACTCACAGCAGGGCACAGCGGGGAGCCAGCTGAGCATCCTTCCGATGTAAATACTTCCTCATGCACAGGGGCATTAAGGAAAGGCTTCCAAGGCAAATCCTGCTCTCTAGTCAACACCTACCCAAAAGGACATCCTGAGCAACAGACAAAGGCATATGTGATATTAGATGATCAGAGCAATGGGTCAATGGCAAAGTCAACAACCTTTGTCATATTCAGTATTCAAAGTTCTATTTCCCCGTGCACACTAAAGACGTGTCCTGGAATATCCACAGTTGACAGAAGAAAAGCCAGTGGACTTGTCATGGAGTCAATAAAAGTGGAGGCCTGCTAACACTTGCCAATCCTCATTGGGTGTGATCATACTTCCACCAACTCCCAAAGCTGCATGCAGTCTTCTCATCTTAAGGCCATATTTGAGAAGATACCTCCACTTGACTCTTCTGCTAAGATTCTACTTTTTGCTTGGAAGAGACGTCATCCATGCACATAAGGTATATGAACAGCACAATGGTCAGCACAAAGCACCTTGTACCCAATGGGTTGGGCCATAATAGGCGAAGACTGCCTTGATGACGCTTATCAGCCCACTGTCAGTACGTTTAAGATTAATGTCTTGGAGAATGGGTGTGCAAGCTATTTCAGACTTTGTGAGGGTAGAATCTGTATGAAACAGAAGACTGTAGATAAGCAAGCCAAGTGCCCCGACATACTTACCTCTGCTCAAACAGGTTTAGACAAACTGGTCTTCTGTCACTTGAAAGATAACTGTAAACTGGTACCTTCCATCAAAGATGAGGTCTTCCTTAAAATCATGAACAAAGCGTTTAGCAATAATGACTCAAACAGTTGGGTAGCTCCCCTTCCTTTTTGCTGTCCAGAACTTCTACCAATCAAGAGAGAACAAGTCCTTGGTAGACACGTATCCCTTGGTTGCAGTTTGAGAAGGAAACCAGAAATGAAAATCAATATGTGGAGTTCATGGACAGACTCTTCAGAAACAATCATGCTGATCTTCTGCCTCCATTAGACTCCAAAAAAGAAAACTGTTATTTGCCCAACTTCAGTGGTTAACACCATCAGAAAAGTGCACAAATATGAATTGTCCTTGATCCAAGTGTGCAGTTCAAAGGTGCATCACTAAATAATATGCTCTTGTGGGGTTTAGCTCGGGGTCTTAATGCACTTCAGAACCGAGTCCTTTGCAGTGATGGCAGATATTGAACAAATGTTTGACAGCTTCATAGTGAGGGAGGATCATTGAGACTACCTCTGATTCTTGTGGTTTTGTGACCACCAGCTTGTCAGGGAGCTTCTGGAGCACTACATGAGAGTTTATGTATTTGATAATTGTCCCTCGCCAGCTGTGGCAATCTATGGCTGTAAGAGAACAGGTGTCGAGGGAGAGAAGGAATCCAGGACTGAAGCATAGAGGTACATAGAGAGGCAGTTCTATGTCAATGATGGTCTTAAATCATTTTCTAGTGCAGAAGAGGCAGCCTGTGTGCTGAAGGCAGCACAAGACATGTTGCCACAGTCTAATCTCAGACTGCATAAGATTGTATCCGACACAGCTGAGGTCATGTCAACAACAGAATCTTGATTATGAACAGGTGTCCCTCCTATACAGCACAGTATAGGCTCTTTATCTCTTTACAAATACTCTGAATTTACAAGGCTCTGCTACCAAAAGACCATTTATGTGCTGTGACGTGCTATTAACTAGCAACAGCCTATTTGACCTTCTTGGATTTGCTGTTCCAATCAGTGTTCCGGTAGAATTCATGTTAAGCGAGCTGACCTTGGACACTTGTGGATCGGATGTCCCACTGCCATGGAGAAACATCAGCAGTGGCAGCAGTGGCATTCTTTCAGGATCTTAAAGTTTTGAAGATTCTAGGAGCCTACACAACAATTCTGCTATCTACAGCTCAAAAGAAAGAGGTCTGCATCTTCTGTGATCTGTTAACTAAAGCGATTGTTGCTGTTGCGTACTTGAAGGTCATGGACACTGCTGGATATAGTGAAGTTGTGTTCATCCTGGGCAAGGCAAAGCTTACTCCCAAACCAGATGTCTCCTCTCTTCTCATTAGACATTACCACGAGCAAGTATGGCATCAACGACAAGATCTCCAATGTGAGAACAGTTAAAGTCCAGGTTGAATGTTTTCAAGTCCATTCTCTGAGATGAAACTTCTTTTGCTGAAGACTTAATGAAAGAACCATTTGACTTTTGTTTGAAAAGTTAAGTTTGACATCCTATGGATGCCAGGCGAAGCACGTTCTTCCCTCTAGAGGCACAGTTCATTTTGTATGAACATCATTTCCTGTACATAAGCTGTTTTTCATATCACTTCCTGTATGGATTGATTGAAATTTTGTTTTGCAGCACATGGTGGAAAGGCATCTTCTATGTCTGCATTCCCTTTTCATTTGCCCTTGAAATGGCAAAATCTTTTCAAAAGTAAAAGTCCTAACAGGACGCTTCAATCTCAGGGGAGACATTTGCTGATGATACAACCATTGTTGGTAGTATCTCAGGTGGTGATGAGAGGGCGTACAGGAGTGAGATATGCCAACTAGTGGAGTGGTGCAGCAGCAACAACCTGGCATCAATGTCAGTAAGACGAAAGAGCTGATTGTGGACTTCAAGAAGGGTAAGACGAGGGAACACATACCAATCCTCATAGAGGGATTAGAAGTGGAGAGAGTGAGCAATTTCAAGTTCCTAGCTGTCAAGATCTCTGAGGATCTAACCTGGTCCAAGCATATTGATGTAGTTATAAAGAAGGTAAGACAGTGGCTATACTTCATTAGGAGTTTGAAGAGATTTGGCGTGTCAACAAATACACTCAAGAACTTCTATAGTTGTACCATGGAGAGCATTCTGACAGGCTACATCAGTGTCTGGTATGGGAGAGGGCACTGCACTGGACCGAAAGAAGCTGCAGAAGGTTGGAAATCTAGTCAGCTCCATCTTGAGTACTATCCTCCAAAATACCCAGGACATCTTCAGGGAGCGGTATCTCTGAAAGGCAGCATCCATTATTAAGGACCTCCAGCACTCAGGGCATGCCCTTTTCTCACCATTACCATCAGGTAGAAGGTACAGAAATCTGAAGGCACACTCTCAGCGATTCAGGAACAGCTTCTTCCCCTCTGCCATCTGATTCCTAAATGGACATTGATCCCTTGGGCACTACCTCACTTTTTTTAATAAACAGTATTTCTGATTTTTGCATTTTTTATCTATTCAATATACATATACTGTAATTGATTTATTTATTTATTATTATTATTATTTTATTTATTATTTTTGTACTCTTTTATATTATGTATAGCATTGAACTGCTGCTGCTAAGTTAACAAATTTCATGTCACATGCTGGTGACAATAAGCTTGATTCAGACTCTGATTTTTGAGAAGGTATTTAACTCGCCGCATAGCTTTGTATAGATGCACTGCAAAGGCAGTAGACTTCTAAAGCTGTCAGAAAATTTACTCAAAGGTTGCAATAAAAAAAAGCTTCTGAAGCTTTACAGTCAGTAAAACAGTATTTATGGAGTCAAAGGGGCGTTTAAGCAGATTTGTCATTTTCAATCCTTTTTATTGATTTTCCAGCAAAGAAAAAATTACAAATCAGAGGAGAAGTTTTAACAAACAGATAATACAAAGGCATATAAACAACAAAAAAATGTATACTGTCAAAGTTAATTAAATATAATGTTATGTACCCGTGACACATGACAGTGGTACCCTCGTCCCGTGACTGGGGTTGAAGCTATACTGGACTTGAGGTAATGGTCTTGTGATGGTGGAGTGATGTCATTTTCCTGCCAGTAGAGGTCATGTGACAGGTTTTTTTTTACAGGGTATAAAAGGAGGACCCCTCCCTGTGAGGAGGGGCAGTTCGTGGCTGGATTTGCCATGTTGACTTCATGCCACTGCGTGACTTAATGTTATGACGCAGTTTAGTTGAAAGATGAAGTTTTATCTAATGCCTAAAGTTTAAAAGGTCATTGCCAGCAGTTTCTTTATAATACTGCTGGTTGAGATTCAGTGGAGAGTGAAGATCGGAGTTCGGGAGTTAAAAGATCGAGGAGAATTGATTTCGACGGTGCAACAGGTTCGACCTTGTTTGATCCTTATTCGGAAGGAATTCATTGACTGTTCTAGTGTTAATCCCTGTGAAATAGCAGAAAGGATTGGGAACAGTTCTGTAAAGGAAAGGTCAGTGCCTTTATGCCGTTTCATTTGTCCATCTTCGTAAAATTCTTTGTGGGAAAAGTTCAATTTGGGAACCGGAGCAACACGACGTGAAAGAGAATTTAACCCGTCTTAAAAAGACTCTCCCTTAAATGGACTGTGAGCATTTTGAACTTTTGCAATACTACTTTTAAGAACTGTTTTTGCAACATCGCTTTAAGAACTGTTTAAGCTGCCGCACAGCAGCTGATTTCCAGTTACGTTAGTGATTTGTTTACTTTTGGGGGGGATTTGTTTTCAGTGTTTAATAAAAGTGTTATTTGTTATAAAAACCCCTGCCTAGCTCATATATTTATTGTTGCTTGAATCCGTAACAATAACATTATGCTGTTTTATATAATAAACAAAAAACACAACTCCTCTTGACAAGTCATAAAGAAAAAAAAGGATTGGAAATTTTATTGTATAAGAAGGAAAAATAAACACTAAACTACCCTAAAACAAACAAAAAGATTGGGCAGTCCATTTGAGGATAAAATTAGAAAAAAAAGAAAGAAAACATCCTTCCAGTCACCTCCGAACCTTCGTGGATAAGGAAAATGTTTCCAAAATATTTTAAAAAAATAAAAAATTAAATCATATGAAAATATTGAATAAAGGGTTGCCAGTCTTGCTCAAAGTGAAAAGATGTGTCAAACATCCAGCTTCTAATTTTCTCCAAACTTAAATAGGACATAATGGAGGACGGCTAGTTAAAAACAGTAGGTGGATTAGAATCTTTCCAGTATAACAAGATAGCTCTCCTAGCCAGTAAAGTTGAAAAGGCTATCACATGTTGAGCGGAAACAGGAACTCTACCTGTTTCCTCTGGAATAATCCCAAAAATTGCAGTGAGTGAATTGGGTTGTAAATCCACACCTATAACTTTTGATAATATTCTAAACACATCCCTCCAAAAATTATTTAACTTTACACAGGACCAAAACATATAAGTTAGAGTAGCCACCTCTGCGTTGCATCTGTCAAAAATAGGGCTTATACTAGAAAAAATATGTGCTAATTTATCTTTTGTGTGTTATCCTGTGTACTATCTTAAACTGAATTAAGGAATGACATGCACAGATAGATGAATTATTAACTAGATAATAAATTTTACTCCATTTATCATCTGAAAGTGAATGTTGAAGTTTTATTTCCCAAGTACGTTTAACCTTATCATTAGGTGGCATACGTGCATTCATTAACTGTTTATAAATAATAGCTATTAATTGTTTTTGAAATGGTTTAAGCTGAAAAATAGCATAAACCAAATTTGATGAGTAAGCCGAGGGATAATTCGGTAAAAGATCACGTTAAAAATTCCTAACTTGTAAATATCTAAAAAAATGTGTACTAGATATATCATATTTATTCATTAACTGTGAAAAAGACATTAAACAATCCTCTGAAAACAAATTTTAAAAAGTTTTTATTCCCTTAGTTTTCCATATTTAAAAAAAGCCTTATCCAACGTATAATCCTCCGTAATTTCCGCCACCTCCTATGGGATCCCACCACCAGACACATCTTCCCCTCCCCCCCACTCTCGGCTTCGGCAGGGATCGCTCCCTACGCGACTCCCTTGTCCATTCATCCCCTTCATCCCTCCCCACCGACCTCCCTCCAGGCACTTCTCCCTGCAAACGGAAGAAGTGCTACACCTGCCCCCACACTTCTTCCCTCACCACCATCCCAGGCCCCAGACAGTCCTTTCAGGTGAGGCACCACTTCACCTGTGAGTCAACTGGGGTGATATACTGTATCCGGTGCTCTCGATGTGGCCATTTATACATTGGGGAGACCCGCTGCAGACTGGGAGACCGTTTTGCCAAACACCGGCGCTCAGTCCTCCAGCAGTGGCGGGATCTCCCTGTGGCCACACACTTCAATTCCACAGACCACTCCCACTCCAATATGTCTGTCCATGGCCTCCTCTACCGTCAAGATGAGGCCACACGCAGGTTGATGGAGCAATACCTTATCTCCCGCCTAGGTAACCTCCTACCTGCTGGCATGAACATTCAACTCACAGACCTCCGTTGATACCCCTGCCCCCCCTTACCCCGTCCCTATCTATAATTTTAGTCTGGTTCTCTTTCTCTCTCTTTTTCCCCCCTCACTATAATCTCCCCCCAGCCCTACCTTTCTTTCTCTTTTATTTCCCATAATTCTCCACCTTCCCCAGCCCATTTCCCTTCAGCCTATCACTTCCCAGCTCTCTACTTCATCCCTCCCCCCACTTCTTATCCCCCCTCGACCATCCCATGTTACTTCACTCCTGATGAAGGGTTTCGGCACAAAATGTCGCCACTACCTCCTCCCATAGATGCTGTCTGGCCTGCTGAGTTCTGCCAGCATTTCGTGTTTTTATTTATTTCCAGCATCTGCAGATTCACTCATGTTGCCTTATCCAGAGTTGATGGTTTAAAGAAAAAGTTAGAACAGATATTACTAGAGAGTACAAAGTTATTTAATTCAAAAAATCTATGAAACTGGAACCAAATTTTTAAAGTATGTTTAACAATAGGATTGAGACCTTGTCTACCTATTCTGGAGAACGAAAAAAGAAGAGGAGCTCCTAGTAAAGAAATTAAAGAAAACCCCATTACCGAATTCTCCTCCAAATGTAACCATGAAGGCCAATCTTGGTTATCTATACCATGAATCCAAAAGGTGATTTAGCCAATATTAATTGCCCAATAATAAAATCTAAAGTTTGGCAGCACCAGTCCTCCATCATTTTTTGATCTTTGCAATAAAAATTTATTCACTCTGGAGCTTTTATTATTCCAAATGTAAGACAAGATCACAGAATCTATTTTATCAAAAATATTTTCGGAACACAAGATGGAACTGCTTGAAATGTATATAAAAATTTCGGTAAAATAACCATTTTTATAGCATTTATTTGACCAATTAATGACATCGACATAGGCGACAATTTAGAAAGCACTTGTTGAGTACATTCAATTAGAGGGGAAAAATTATACTTGTATAGGGCTTTAAAATTTTTAGTAATTTTAATACCAAAGTAAGTGAAATCATTTTAGCAATATTAAAAGGTATTTGATCATAATAATCAGAATAATTATTAATAGAAAATATTTCACGTTTATGTAAGTTAAGTTTATATCCAGAGAAAATACTAAATTCTGTAAATATAGATAACATAAAAGGAATAGATTTCCTGGGGTCTGAAATGTAAACTAATAAATCATCCGCATATAATGAAACCTTATGTAATTTATCCCCTCTCTTAATACCCTGCACAGAATTAGAATCCCTAAGAGCAATAGCAAGTGGTTCTAAAACCAAATTAAATAATAAAGCACTGGAAGGACAGCCCTGGCGGGTTCCTTTATATAATCTAAATTGAGGAGACTTTTGATTATTAATTATAATCACAGCCACCAGGGCTTGGTAAATCAATTTAATCCAGGAAATAAATCCCGGACCAAAATTAAGCCTCTTCAAAACCTGAATCAAATAAGGCCACTCCACCCTGTCAAAAGCTTTCTCTGCATTCAGGGACACAATACATTCAGATTCTTTAACTGAAGGGGAATAAATGAAATTTAGCAGTCTACGAATATTAAAATGTGTGTACCTGTTTTTAATAAATCCTCTTTGATCATTTGAGATAACAGTAGGCAAAATATTCTCAAGTCTATGAGCTAGAATCTTAGAGAGAATTTAAAAATCTACATTCAGTAAAGAGATAGGTCTATAGGATGCACATTCCAGTAAATCTTTTCCTTTTTTAGGAATCAGTGAAATTACTGCCTCATTAAAAAGTTTTTGGAAGATTCCCAGAGGGTATAGAATCAGTAAAAGTCTGATGAAGATTTGGTATAAGCATTTCATGGAAAGTCTTGTAAAATTCCACCGTATAGCCATCTGGTTCCAGGGCTTTCCCTAACTGCATAGAGGATATAGCTTCAGCTATTTCCTCTTGTTTAATAGGTGCATCTAATATATCAACATCTTGAGTCGAAATTTTGGGTATATTTAACTTCTGCAAAAATCTGTTCATAATAATAGTATTATCAGAGAATTCAGATTTATAAAGATTAGAATAGCAATCCATAAATATCTTATTAATTTCATAAGGATCTAAGGTTTCAATTCTATCTGGTCTACAAATTTTTAAAATCTGTCTTCTAACCATACCAGCCTTTAACTGACCAGCCAAAAGTTTACCAGACTTGTCTCCATGTATATAAAATAAACTTTTCGATTTAAGAATTTGCTGTTCAATGGGAAAGGTCAAAAGCAAATCATATTGTGATTGAAGTTCGACCCTTTCTTTATATAGGTTTAACTGAATATGCTTTATCTACCTCTCTAATTTTATTAGTAAACACTGACAGTTCCACTTTAGTTTTCTTTCTTAACACTGCTGAGTATGAAATTATCTGTCCCCTAAGAAAAGATTCCATCATGTCCCATATAACCTGGTTTGACATTCCTTCGGTTGTATTAAATTCAGAAAATATAGAAATTTGCTCCTTAATAAAACTAACAAAAGCTGGATCCTGTAACAATATGGGATTCAATCTCCACTGTGACGTTTTCAAAAAGCTATCCGAAAACTTCAGGGTTAACTTCAAAGGCATGTGATCCGACAATGCAATGATGTCATATGCACACTCAACAATGGAGTGCAGTAAACATATGTCTAGAAAAAAGTAATCAATATTAGAATATTTATGATGAACATGTGGAAAAAAGAGAAATCTTTGTTGTTAGGATATTTCCAGATATCAATCAGGCCATATTCTAGTAAAAAAGAATTAATACATGCCACCACTTTATGAGGAAGCAACAGATTGGTTAATGACCTGTCAATCGCCAGATTCATAACAATTAAAGTCACCACCCATAATCAACATATTCATTCAAGTTCCATAGCTCAGAAAAAAGCTTCTTAAAAAATTCAGAACTATCTACATTAGGTGCGTATACATACATCAGAGCTATCTTTTGCTCGCATAATAAACCAGTAAGAATTAAATATCTTCCAATTGAATCAGTGATAGTATAGTATAGATACACCTCTAACTTTGTTAGTCGACAGCAAATGAAATAAAGACCTTTCCAAAATTTGAAAAACCGGTCCTCATCCTGTCTCTGTATATGATTTTCTTGCGCAAAAATAATACCTGTGTTAAGTGTTTTTAATTTCTTAAAAATCTTTTTACGCTTAATAGGATGATTCCCACCATTCAGATTCCAAGAGATTATATTAATTTTATTAACATCCATGTTTAAAATTTAATTTAATATTTTCTAAAGAAAACTATTGCACAAGCGCAGATTAATCCAAAAGGCACGGATATAACTAGAGGAATGACGTATTTGCAAAAAAAAAATCCATCAAAAGAACCGCCCAATCGAGAAAAAAAACCTATTCTAATAGCCCCCCCTCCCGCAAAGCCAGAGAGACAGCAACAAATAGGCTGGTTGCATGCTAACCTAGTGACCCTTGACCCTATCCACCATTTTGCAGCTATGTATATTAAATTTGAAATTTTAATCCCACCCAATATAGCCATAATAAAAGGAACAAACAAATTTCAAATACTGCAATGTTATGTCTAACAGTAATAAAAACATAATTGGCGACGGCCATCTTAAATTCATCTAAAGTATATTAATTACATATTCAAAGAAAAGTAATTCCAAGCAAATAATATTATAAACAAAGTTCTTTCTCTCAAAAAGAAAAAAAATGAATATATATATAACTAAACTAAAACTATATTAACGTTGAGACAACGAAAAAAATAAAAGGAATAATATACGGCAGGTTATATATTGACCTTTACAGAATAATACTGTAAGAATTCCCTACAAATCAATTATATATATGTTCTAATTATTGAGTAAAAAAAAAGTTTAATCAACTACATCCCATACCAAAGACTCAAAAAGCATGGACTAAACTTAACTCAGGGCATCTGTAAACATCTCAAACATCAGAATTACCTATTCAGCAATCAGCTTAACTTTAAGATTTTTAATGTACTCCAATCCCTCCTGGGGAGAGTAGATTCTCAGTGACTGAGACCCTTCAGGAAAAACTTTCAGCCATGCTGGATGCCAGAGAGAGGGATGTAAATTTAGCTTATAAATTTCACTCATGACTTCTCCGTATTTCCTTCTTTCGGCAAAAATCTCAGGAGGATAATCTTCGAACAAAAGAATCTCTGTTGACTTAAAGATTATCTTTCGCTTTTTTCTGGACTCTCGAAGTATGGCTTCTTTGGTTGTATAATAATGGTTGTATAATTCTATCGACTTTATCAATTAAAGGGCTAGTTTCCAGTGTCTCACTAAAAAGTGAGTACAGCATGTCTGAGAAGAACTTTAACAGATCGCCAGCTTCAGTATTTTCAGACAATCCTAGTATACGCAAATTCCTCCGACACGTTCTACTATCTAAATCAACCATTTTTTTCTTGGTTTTAGATAATTCCGAGGTAACTTCATTAATTTTCTTTTCCATCAAAGACATCTTCACTCCTTATTTTTTAATAGTTTGCCTGAATTGATCATGTTCATTCTCAATTCAATTTGTAGTCTGCTTAAGTGTCTGAAATTGAAAGTTCAAATTCTTCAGAGATTCTTGAACAGTAGAGATAGATTTTTCAAGCTTCTCGCTGGTGTCCGTCAGCTTATCAATCTTAGTGTTGAGCGATCCAAATTCCAACTTCATGTCTTGTATTGAAGGAAATTCTCCTGCTAAAGTAACAGGTTCCTCCACTTTCTTTATTTGTTCAGTTTGCTCCGTTTCAGGAAAAGTCTTGCCGCTTCTCAGTTCAATGCCAGATCGACTTACGGCCATCGTAATTAAATCGTAAATCTTTCAGTAGAAGTAATAAATCATCAAACTTAAAAGGAATCTGTCAGTGGGATGTAAAGTATAAAGAAAACTGGAGCCGCTGTGAAATGCGACTTACTCCATGCGCTGCAAAATGGTGGATCCTTAACCAGATTTGTCATGGTTTGCATTATTTTGAAGCAACAATTTGGATCTGCAGGTGCATTAAAGCGCATTCCCTTGTGGACAAGTTCAAAGGGAATGACCTAATATGTTCAACAATTGACTGATCAAACTGATTATCAAACTTTTTAGTTTTTACTGTTTTGGGATGTTTATGATCTGTATCATTTGCAACACCCTGTGTCAGTTTGCTGTTTATTTGCATCTTCTGTCCTGTCATCCATTCTATGTTGTTCACTGGATTCAATTATTTATTATATATTTAGACCATAAGACATAGGAACAGAATTAGGCTATTTGGCCCATCAAGGCTTCTGCGCAATTTCATCATGGTTGATTCCGTTTGCCTCTCAGCCCCAATGTCCTGCCAATAGTTGATAGTGCAGAGATAGTCAGCATGCCATGGTATGTAAAGGGTCTTTTGATATTAGTGCCCTGGAAAGTAAGGTTATCAGTAATGCATATTTCTCCAACATGTTCAAGTATGTCTTAGACTTCAAGCTTTTGGTCAACAGGATTACTTCTGATCTTTTCTCCAATCCATACCAAATATCATTTGTTTCTGGCAAAAGGTTTTATGTGTTACAAACCCAGTGTATTCCAAGTGCAACTCATCCAAAATCTCTCTTCTGGGGGCTTTGGTATAACTGTTCTACGTACACACCATAGCCATTTGTTTTGTCATTGGACAATTCAATGCTTCTTATGCAAAATGATGCAGGTATACATTTGGATGCCTATCTAAACTAGTCTAATTTCTAGAAGTATACTCAAGATTAACATCCTGTACACCATCAATCTTCGGGCCATGCCACTTAGGAACTTGTGTTAATATTAATTTTAGTGACTGTATATGCTATCATAAATAGTTACAACATGCTGTGTGCTGTGTGTGACTGGTTTCCTGTGTTTTGTACCTTGGCCCCAGATGAACACTGTTTGGTTTAGCTCTATACATATGTATGGTTGAATGAACTTGAACTATATTTGTTTCGGAGGCATACCCTACTCTATTGCCTCAGCAATTATGTAATTGTAACTGGCATAGATAGATAGATAGATAGATAGATAGATAGATAGATAGATAGATAGATAGATAGATAGATAGATAGATAGATAGATAGATAGATAGATACTTTATTCATCCCCATGGGGAAATTCAACTTTTTTTTCCAATGTCCCATACACTTGTTGTAGCAAAACTAATTACATACAATACTTAACTCAGTAAAAAAAAATATGATATGCATCTAAATCACCATCTCAAAAAGCATTAATAATAGCTTTTAAAAAGTTCTTAAGTCCTGGCGGTAGAATTGTAAAGCCTAATGGCATTGGGGAGTATTGACGTCTTCATCCTGTCTGAGGAGCATTGCATCGATAGTAACCTGTCGCTGAAACTGCTTCTCTGTCTCTGGATGGTGCTATGTAGAGGATGTTCAGAGTTATCCATAATTGACCGTAGCCTACTCAGCGCCCTTCGCTCAGCTACCGATGTTAAACTCTCCAGTACTTTGCCCACGACAGAGCCCGCCTTCCTTACCAGCTTATTAAGACGTGAGGCGTCCCTCTTCTTAATGCTTCCTCCCCAACACGCCACCACAAAGAAGAGGGCGCTCTCCACAACTGACCTATAGAACATCTTCAGCATCTCACTACAGACATTGAATGACGCCAACCTTCTTAGGAAGTACAGGCATGGCATCTACTAATCATAACATGAAAACTATGCTTGCACGTCCCACTTTGGCTAAAGCATTAGCAAAGGAGTTTTGCTGGAAGACCAGTACACAATTGTAGAATCATTTTGGTTCAGTAAAACCATCCACTCTGCCTAGTTTTAGACATCTCTAATCTGGGAATCAAACTCTGGCTTTCTACCCCACCTGGGACTCAAGTATGTACATTGCTCTATCTTCTCAGCCTCCTTTAGTTCATGGAGAACACATTAAGCCTAACCGATCTCTCCTGATAACTCAGGCTATCCAATGCATGCAACATTCTTGTGAATCATTTCTTGCTGGCATATCATTTGCTTCCCATAGGAAGGCAAGCAGAACTGCACACAGGTATGACCTATCCAATCCTCTGTACCTTTGTTTCATGGCTTTCAGCTCTTATCCTCAATGTAGCACACAAAGAAAAGTGCTGGAAGAGTTCAGCAGGTCAGGCAGCATCCGTGGAAATGAATAAACAGTTGATGGTTTAGGCTGAGATCCTTCTTCATCTAGACCTTCCAATGTGAGCATTATATGTGTAATGTACCTAGATGATTGAAGTTAAGTGACCTCAGTTCTGGAGTTGAACGTGTTCCTAAAGAAATGAAAGTTGAAACGGTATCTAAATAAGCTGGTCAAATGAGGCCTATAATGAATTAATGCAACCCTCTCAGGAATTTTCAGAATTCTGAGACCTATTTAAGTGGAACTGGTACATGTATCATCAGATATTATTGCCCATCATAAAGAGTACTGATTAAATTTTTGCTGAAGTTTGCTTATTCCACTTTAATTTTGTAGCAAGGCCTATGGAGACTAAAGGAAAAGTGCCTCTGTGAGTTTTTAAGGTTATACTGGGCAACTGGGATAACTTCAGGGAAAATAATGCATTACAATTCTGCAGAACAATGCAAATTTTACAAGTATACTGTTACAGAGTTTGCTAAACCTTTCAGATAAACTAACTTTCCTGAAATCAATACAAAAGTAATTCTTGAATATCCAACTTTATCTTGAAAATCTTTAGTAATTTGGCTCAAGGATGTTCTCAATAAAACCTTCATCTCTGTTCTTTGACAGGTAATGTACATGTCGATAAGACTTGGCACAAACAAGCAAAGAAAAATCTAAACTTTGAAGGCAAAGTAATGTACTAATACTCCTCTCTGTTCCACGCAAATTTAACCTCTGAAACATTTTTGTGAGTTTATAACAATGAAGGCTACACATCAACAAGAAGGATACAGTAACATTTGGGAGTATGTGGATAGCATGGCTTGCAGATAAATTGCATTACTGGTAAGATGCTTTCAAATCAAACTTCACATCGAGATCTTAATAGTTTCAACCTTAAAATTATTTGTGCATATATGCAAAATATTACTACACACTCTGAAAACTTAAGAAACCTGATTGTTATGTCTTCCCAGATATGGTTTGTTATCTCTCATTACTAGGTCTCACTACTTGTAGGTTCACAGCTGTTGATAACTTATTACCTATCGCGTTATTAAGAAATTAGCGCTCGACATTGGGTCGGCCACTTGTACATGTCATCTTAGTAGTTAGAAACACTTGCTAGAAGTCGAAGGAATTTCAATTAATACTCGTATCTGCCCTTCATTCAAACACCGAGAAGCACTGTCTTTTTACACTGGCTCTTTGTGTACTGTAACATGCTGGTGAATGATAAAACCGCCTTCAACTACAGCAATGCCCAGACTGGAGTTACCTCTCTGTCCAACTTGAGAAAACAGGGAAAACTCTGGTGCGAGGGCAGAATAGTAAAAAGACACTCTATCCATGGTAGATTTGATATTGATTCTGCAAACTCCTGCATGACAGAAGTTAAAATGTTGGCAACTGAGAAGAAAAGCCTACATAATTTGCAGAAAGAGAAATTGCTGTCAAGTTTTTTCGCTTGGGAGAAGAGATTCGATTGGGAGAAGTGCGCAGATGCAGTAGCTTGTTATCGAGCAAGGCCTCTGAGAAGATTTAAAAAGTGAGAAGTTTCTTTCAGCGGAAGATTCGATTGGGAGAAATGCCAGATGCAATAGCTTGTTATTATGCAAGGCGACTGGGAAGATTTAAAAAGTGAGGAGTTACTTTCAGCAGGAGATTCGATTGGGAGAAGTGCACAAAGGTAGTAGCTAGTAGCAAGGCTGCTGAGAAGGTTCCGGGATAAAAAGGGAGACTCTGCCTGGCAGAGTGGTTATCAAAGGAGTGGTCATTGGAGTAGCATTAGTCAGAGTAGTAGGGCTTTAGCTTATCAGAAATTCAGCAAGGACTGGCCTAGGTGAGGTAAGCTGGTAAGTTACTTTCATATCTCATTTTTCCTCTAACCTAAGAATAGTGGGTATAATTGCAAGGCCAGTTATCTACTCTGGATGTCAGATGTGGGATATCCAGGAGACTTCCAGCCTCCCTGATGGCCACATCTGCGCCAGGTTCATTGAGCTGCAGATCCTTAGAGACTGAGTTAGGGAACTGGAGCAGCAGCTCAATGGCCTTTGGCTTGTTAGGGAAAGTGAGGAGATGATTGGTAGGAGCTACAGTCAGGTAGTCATACCAGGGCCACAGGAGACAGATAAAGTGGGTGACTGTCAGGAGAGGGAAGGGACAGCGTCAGGTAGTGGGGAGCATCCCTGTGGACATCTCCATTAACAATAAATACTGCGTTTTTGAGTACTGCTGTGGGGGGAGCGACCTACCTGCTGACACAAAGCATGGCCCTGTGGCTCAGAAAGGTAGGGAACGGGAGAGGATGGCAGCAGCAATAGGGGACTCTATATGCAGGTGGACAGATAGGTGATTCTGCGGGTGTAAAAAAAGAAACACGAATGGTAGTTTGCCTCCCAGGTGCCAGAGTTCCTGAAAGTGTCCACAATATCTTGAAATGAGAGGTGGAATAACCAAAATTCATGTTACATTTTGGTACCAAGGACATAGGTAGAAAAAGGGAGGAGATCCTGAAAGCAGAATATCAGAATCAGTATCAGTATTTATTATCACCGGCATGTGACGTGAAATATGTTAACTTAGCAGCAGCAGTTCAATGCAATACATAACCTAGCAGAGAAAAAACATAGTTAAAATAATAATAAAATAAAAATAATAATAATAAATAAACAAGTAAATCAATTACATATATTAAACAGATTTTAAAAATACGTGCAAAAACAGAAATACTGTATATTAAAAAACGTGAGGTAGTGTCCAAAGATTCTATGTCCATTTAGGAATGGAATGGCAGAGGGGAAGAAGCTGTTCCTGAATCACTGAGTGTGTGCCTACAGTCTTCTTTACCTCCTACCTGATGGTAACAGTGAGAAAAGGGCATGCCCTGGGTGCTGGAGTTCCTTAATAATGGATGCTGCCTCTCTGAGACACTGATACCTAAAGGTGTCCTGGGTACTTTGTAGGCTGGTAGCCCAGATGGAGCTGACTAGATTTTCAACCTTCTACAGCTCCTTTTGGTCCTGTGCAGTAGCACCCCCCATCCCCGCATACCAGACAGTAATTCAGCCTGTCAGAATTATCTCTACGGTATAACTATAGAAGTTATTAAGCGTATTTGTATACATACCAAATCTCTTCAAACTCGTAATGGAGTATAGCCACTGTCTTGCCTTCTCTAAAATTACATCAATATGTTGGTACCAGGTTAGATCCTCAGAGATCTTGACACCCAGGAACTTGAAGCTACTCACTGTCTCCACTTCTGATCCCTCTATGAGGATTGGTGTGTGTTCCTTCATCTTACCCTTCCTGAAGTCCACAATCAGCTCTTTTGTCTTACTGATGCTGAGTGCCAGGCTGTTGCTGTGGCACCATTCCACTAGTAGGTATATCTCACTCCTGTACGCCCTCTCGTTGTCACCTGAGATTCTACCAACAATGGTTGTATTGTCAGAAAATTCATAGAAGGTATTTGAGCAATGCCTAGCCACATAGTCATGTGTATATACAGAGTAGGGCGGTGGGCTAAGCACACACCCCTGAGGTGCGCCAATGTTGATCATCAGCGAGGAGGAGATGCGAGGAGACCAATCTGCACAGATAGTGGTCTTCAGGTTGGAAGTTGAGGATCCAATTGCAGAGGGAGGTACAGAGGCCCAGATTCTGCAACTTCTCAATCAGGATTGTGGGAATTATGGTATTAAATGCTGAGCTATAGTCAATGAACAGCATCCTGACATAGGTGTTTGTGTTGTCCAGGTGGTCTAAAGCTGTGTGGAGAGCCATTGAGATTGCGTCTGCCGTTGACCTATTATGGCAATAGAAAAATTGCAGTGGGCCCAGGTCCTTGCTGAAGCAGGAGTTCAATCTTGTCATGACCAACCTCCCAAAGCATTTCATCACTGTAGATGTGATGAATACAGGGAGTTAGAAAGGAAGCTAAGAAACATGACCTCAAGGGTAGTGATGTCGGATTTGCAGCCTGTGTCAGTTAGCAGTGAGTATAGGAATAGAATGAGGTGGCGGATAAATGTGTGGGAAAGGATTGGAGCTGGAGGCAGGGATTTAGATTTCTGGATCACTAGGACCTCTTCTGGGGCAGGTGTGATCTCTACAAAAAGGACAGGTTGCACTTGAATCCAAGGGGGATGAATATCCTGGCGCGGAAGTTTGCTAATGCTTTTCAGGAGGATTTAAACTAGATTTGCAGGGGGTGGGAACTGAAATTAAGAGGCAAAGGATGGGACAGTTGGTGTACAAGTAGAGTCAACTTGTAGAGAGTTTGTGAGGAAGGACAGGCAGATGATAGAGCAAAGATGCACTCAGACTGTTGGTTTTAAATGCGTCTATTTTAATACAAGAGTATCATAAACAAGGCGGATGAACTTAGAGCATGGATCAATACGTGGATCTATGACATTGTGGCCATTACAGAGACTTGGATGTCTCAGGGACAGGAATGGCTACTGAGTGCCAGGCTTTAGGTGTTTCCAAAAGGCAGGGAGGGAAGCAAAAGAGGTGAAGGTGTGGCATTGCTAAGTTCGGATAGTGTTATGGTTGTAGAGAAGGAGTAAGTCATGGAGGGATGGTCTACTGAGTCAGTGTGGGTGGAACTCAGAAACAGGAAGGAGGCAATAACTCTACTGGGTGTTATTTATAGACTCCCCATCATAACAGGGACTTCAATGAGCAGATTGGAAGGCAGATTCTGGAACTGTGCAATAATAGGGTTGTTGTGATGGTAGATTTAAACTTTCCAAATATTGATTGGCATCTCCCTAGAGCAAGGGGTTGAGATGGGGTGGAGCTTGTTAGGTGTGTTCAGGAAGGTTTCTGGACTCAATATATAGATAAGCTATCTGGAGGAGAGGCTGTACTTGGGAAATGAACCTGGTCAGGTGTCAGATCTCTAGGTGGGAGAGCATTTTGGAGGTAGTGATCACAACTCTACTTTACTATAGCACTGGAGAGTGATAGGAGCAGACAAATTGTGAAAACACTGAATTGGAGCAGGGGGGAAATCTGAGCCCATTAGGCAGGAACTTGAGACCATCAATTGGGTGCAGATGCTTTCAGAGAAATGCACGGCAGAAATATGGAAAAAGTTCAGGGAACATTTGCATGGCATTCTGCATGGGTGTTTTCCATTGAGGTAAGGAAAGGATGGTAGGGTTAAAGAACCATGGTGTACAAAGGATGTAGAAAATCTCGTTAAGAAGAAAAGAAAAGCTTACAAAAAGTTCACAAAATTAAGTACTGTTAGAGCTCTAGAAAATTACAAGGTTGCCAGGAAGGAGCTTAAGAATGAAATTTGGAGAGCTGGAAGGGGCCATGAGAAGGCCTTGGTGAGCAAGAATAAGGAGAACCCCAAGGCATTCTACAAGTATATGAAGAGCACGATGATGAGCTGTGTAAGAATAGGACCAATCAGATGCAATAGTGAAAATGTGTGCATGGAGTCAGAAGAGCTAGTGGAGGTACTTAATAAATATTTGCTTCAGTATTCACCAGGGAAAAAGACCTTGGCAATTGTGGGGATGACTTACAGTGGACTGAAATGCTTGAGCATATAGATATTAAGAAAGAAAATGTGTTGGAGTTTTTGAAAATCATTAAGTTTGATAAGTCACTGGGTCCAGACGAGATATACCCAAGCTACTGTGGAAAGTAAGAGGAGATTACTGAGCCTCTGGCGATGATCTTTGCATCATTAGTAGGGATGGGAGAAGTACCAGATGATTGGAGGTTTGCAAATGTTGTTCCCTTGTCCAAGAAAGGGAGTAGAGATAACCCAAGAAATTATAGGCCAGTGAATCTTACTTCAGAGTTGGGCAAATTGTTGGGAAGAACCTGAGAGGCAGGAATTATGAACATTTGGAAAGCCATAATCTGATTAGGGATAGTCAGCATGGCTTTGTCAAGGGAAGGTGGTGCCATATGAGCCTGATTAAATTCTTTGAGGTTGTAACAAAACACATTGATGAAGGTAAAACAGTGAATGTAGTGTACATGGACTTCAGTAAAGCATTTGATAAAGTTCTCCATGCAAGGCTTATTCAGAAAGTAAGGAGGCTTGGGATACAAGAAAAACTTGTTTTGTGGATCCAAAATTGGCTTGCCCACAGAAGGCAAAGTGTTGTTGTAGATGGTTTGTATACTGCCTGGAGGTCGGTGACAATGTGCTCTGCAGGGATCTATTCTGGGACCCCTCCTCTTAGTGATTTTTATAAATGACATGGATGAAAAAGTAGAAAGGTGGGTTAGTAAATTTGCTGATGACACAAGTTAGGGGTGTTGTGGATAATATGCAGGGTTGTCAGAGGTTACAGTGGGACATTGATAGGATGCAGAACTGGCCTCCTAATGGAGTTCAACCCAGATTCAGTTTGGTCGGTCAAATTTGAAGACAGAATATAATATTAATGCTAAGACTCTTGGCAGTGTGGAAGATCAGAGAGATCTTGGGACACTCAGCTGTGCAGGTTGACAGTGTTATTAAGAAGATTGAATGGTGTGTTGGCCTTCATCAACTGTGGGATTAAGTTCAAGAGTCATGAGGTGATATTGGTTAGACCCCTCTTAGAGTACTGTGTTCAGTTCTGGTCACTGCATTACAGGAAGGATACTATAGAGAGAGTGCTGAGGAGATTTACAAGAATTTTGCCTGGATTGGAGAGCATGCTTTACGAGAAAAGGTTGAGTAAACTTGTCTTTTCCTCCTTGGAGCGAGGAAGGATGAGAGTTGACCTGATAGAGGTGTATAAGATGATGAGAGGCATTCATCATGTGGATACCCAGAGTCTTTTTCCCAGGGATGAAATGGCTAACACAACCAGGCATAGTTTTTAGGTGCTTGGAAGTAGGTACAGAGGGCATATCAGAAGTAAGTTTTTCCACACAGAGACTTGTGGGTGCATGGAATACACTGCTGGTGACGGTGGCAGATGCGGATACAATAGGGTATTTTAAGAGCCTCTTAGATAGGTACATGGAGCTTAAAAAAATAGAGGGCTATGCAGTTGGATAATTCTAGGCAGCTTCTAGAGTAGGTTACGTGGTCGGAACAACATTGTGGGCTGAAGGGCCTCTAATGTGCTGTAGATTTCTATGTTCTACGTTTATAGAGAAATCCCACCTGGAAGCCACATTAGGGGCATTGCAGCACAAAAAAGAGCGAGAGGCAGCTTTAGCCATGGTCAAAGTCTTTGAGGTAGGCATGGAGCAGCTAGCTGACAATGATGACATTAAATCAAACACACCATGTCATTCAGCTGAGAGGACGATGAAGTATATCCAAGACCAGTCTTTGAAGTATACCCAGACACCAGCAGACACCAGCAGACATTGAAGATTTAGGCCAGCCAATCAAGACTGAAAGCTCCTCTTCGTCAGGATAACACCCCGCACTTAAGACCTTTTACCCAAATGGGACAGAACAAAGACCACCTCCCTCATGTACTTGTACTTACCTCGAACAGGCAGATATCTCAAAACGTCCAATGACCAGCCACTCGCTCACCCATAGATATGAAGGAGACATGCAGCCATTAGTAGTAGACTCCAAAGCTCCTATGTATCATAGCATAACACAGATAGTGACACTACTTAGCCTCCTTATAACCTAACCTAATCATGATGTGTAAGGTCTTGTGAGATTCCAAGCCTGTTGTGACCTATTTACAGCCAGACTCACCAAATTCGATGATAAGCCAGAAAATTACTGGGCTTGGAAGTCCATATTCTCCAATACCTTTGAAACCCTCAAGCTTAAGTCTAGTGAAGAACTCGACCTGCATGTGAAGTGGCTTGGACCAAGTGTGCTGAGCATGCAAGCAGATTAAGGTCAGTTGATATCAAACACCTCAATGCTGATTTCAGTTTAGTCTGGCAAAGACTGTAAGAGTGCTATGGATCAGCAGAGGCAATGGAGATTGCTCTGCTCAACAAACTTGTGCCCTTCCCCAAGATTTCCAGCAGGAAGCCCCAACATCTGTGAGAGTTAGGAGACCTGCTATTGGAATTGAGGGCAGCCAAAGATGAAAGCTACTTACGTGACTTGTCTTACTTCAAAACTGCACGAGCATTTGTCCCATCTTGGAGAAACTCTCCTTTAGGAGAAGTGGGTGTCAAAGGACACTAGATACAAACTGGAAAAAGGAGCCTGCTTCCTACCCTTCTCCTTCTTTTCTGGTTTAATCCAGACTGAAACCAAAATGAGGAATAACCCCAGGTTTATCATGACTGCCCCCAGCTCAGTACCACTCAAATCACAGAAACCTGTTAGAGTCGCTGTCTTGGTAAACAAGACTGAGATGGACACTGCTGTCCAAATATATGATTCTAACATTTCAAGAGATCCTAACAAACAGTGTCCTCTACAACAGAAGTCATGCTCTCTCCGGAAGTGTAGAGGCTTCATGGAAAAACCTAGGGGAGCGAAGGGCCTTCTTCAAAAAGCACTCCAAATGTTTCTGCTGTTGTTCTTCAACCAGCCACCAGGCAAGGGATTGTAACGCTGTCATCCAATGCTCTGAATGTGACAGTAACATACATATTGCCGCTCTTCATGTTGGCCTACCTCCCTGGTCAGTGAAGAACAACACAAGTACCCCTTACAGCATGGCGGGGAGGAAGATGAATTCCCTTCCTCTCTAAGTTGCCACCTCTTCCTGTACTGCAGTCTGTGGAGAAAATTCTGCCAATAATTCATGTTCACAGATCTCCCTCATCAATGTTTACCCAGAAGGCCACCGTTAGAAGAGAATGAGGATGTGTGTTGTCTTGGATAATCAGAGCAATAAGTCTCTAGCTAAATCATCTTTTTTCAATGTCTTCAACATAACTGATGGTGCCTCACCTTGCACACTTAAGACTTGTGAGGGTGTGTCACAGATGGTTGAGCAAAGTGCACAATGCTTCATTATTGAATCTGTTGATGACTTGATGCGTTTAGCTCTTCCCACACTCATTGAGTGTGACGAATTTCTGGACAACAGGAAGGAGATTCCCACTCCAGAAGCAGTGATTCACTACCCCAACCTCAAGTCCTCAGCCAGTAAGATACCATCACTCAACCTAAAGGCCAAGATCCTGCTCCTACTAGGAAGAGACACTAGGTAGACAAGTTCTCGAGCAAATGCCCCCTTTGTACAGGTTAGCACTGGGACGGGTCATAGTAGGAGATGTCTGCCTAGGGAATGCACACAAACCTTCACCTGTGAACATCTTCAGAATTAGCATTCTGGAAAATAGACACCACAGTCTCATAACTCCCTGCCTTAGAGCATCCACATCAAGGAGAGCTTTTGCAAGTCCTGCCAGCCTCCTGTCTCTCCCACCTTGATCTTGCTCTGTTAAGCAATTAGCCTTTCACCATTAAGTCGGCCATTATATGATCATTTGTACATTTCATTTAGTAGCTGGATGCACTAGTTAAAAGTTGAAGGAATTTCAAACAATATTTGAATCTGCCTTTTGTTAGAACACTGAAAAATACTGTCTTTTTACACTGGCTTCTTGTGTACTGTAACACGTTGGTGAATATTAAAACCACCTTCAACTACAACTATGGAGTTACATTATTTATCTGTCCAACTTGGGAAACTGGGGAAAACTCTTAAACAAAGGCAGAATATTGATTGTTAGCTCCTTTGGTTATAGAGTTTAGTAGGATGTGCTTTATTTTTCCCCTGAGTAACCTCTTGCTGCTTTGGCCAGATTCACTTAGAAGCCAGATGGTCATTAACAGGATGATTAAAAATGTAACCAAGGCAAGTACGTGTTTGATAGAGCTATTTAGAAAAGCATATAATTCAGATAACGGTAGTAGAATCATTTCAAGCGTATATAAGGGTTTGTCAAATCTTAAAATACATTTGACTTCATACATTAAAACAAAGTGGGAGAAGGAAGCAGGGATAATGATATCTGAGGAAGAATTCACAATAATATGGAGGTATCAGTGGAAGTGTACCAGTTCACAGAAATGGAGGGAGTTCAGATGGAAAAAATTGGTAAGATATTTTATTACACCCTCTCAGAAATCCCATTATGATAGTAACCTCCCTGTTTGCTGGAGAAATTGTGGAAATCAAAATGCAAATAATTATCATATTTTCTGGGCATGCTCCGTTATCAATGACTATTGGAGTGGGATACACAATGCCCTACAAGACATCTTTAAATGTGAAATACCCTTAGAAAGTAAGACTATATATTTTAGGTATACACCTCAAGAATGGTTGAAAAGAGATAAATATTTAATGAATATACTGCTGGTGGCTGGTAAAAAGACTCTTACCAGGAGATGGTTATCACAGGAGAGGCCAACTTTAAATGCATGGATGGAAATTACAATGGACATGTACAAAATGGAGAAGATAATAGAATCTGTTAATCATAAGTAGGAACTTATTCAATCTGGGAAAAATAGTTTAACTACATAACACCTCATAGGCCTGATTTTATTCTACACATCAACGAAATTGTTTTTTTAAAGGATCACTCCCTACTTGTACATAGTTTTCTCCTTTTGCTTGATCTTTCTTTCCTCTCTTTTATATAAGTGTATACCTCAGATAAATATTATGTGGAAATTTGTGGCAAATATGTTTATATGATATATATGAACAATATCTGAAATATATCTTATGGAAATGTTTGTTTGATGATGAACTTCAATAAAAAATAAATTACAAAAAAAAAGAAGCCAGATGGTCATGGTAGCAGCATCCAACTATTACTTCCTTTGTGAGTACTTTGCTCCAAGATCACCAGCCTATCTGCAAATGGAGATTGAGGAGTCAAGCAGGAAGTTCCTCACAATCAATGCTCACAAGGGACTGTTCCAGTATAATTGTCTCATTTTTGGCATCACATCAGCTCTATCAAATTGGCAAAGAGCAATGGACTAAGTGCTCCAAGATATCCCAGGAACACAATATAACTTTGATGACATTATTGTGACTGGCAAAAATTATGAAGAGCACCTCCAGAACATTGCTAAAGTGCTTACCAGGCTGAATAAGTATGGTCTGCACACAAAGAGAGAGATGTGAGAGTTTTTCAAGAATGAAATCTTATATTGTGGACATGTCATTGACAAGCATGGCTTAAGTAAGCCACAAGAGGAGATTGAAGTGGAACTACAGGCACCTAAACTTGAAAATGTGTCACAACTCCGGTCATACTTGGGCCTTGTAAACTACTACCACAGGTTTCTACCAAACATTGCTGCAGTGCAATTCACTGATACAGACAGGAGCAAAGTAGGTATGGTCAGAAAGATGTGAAAAAGCATTCAAGGAAACAAAGAGACTAATAAGATCTGAAAATCTACTCACCCATTATGACCCATCCCTGCCCATCAGACCAGTGTGTGATGCATCCCCTTAAGGCATTGGAGCTGACAAGTACAGAACACAACTATGCACAGATCGATCACATTGATGAATAAAGAAGTTCCACCACTACTCCTAAGGCCAAATATTTATGCTAGCATCCACTCACCAGCCCCTTATGTCCATTCTCAGTCCCAGGAAAAGAGTTCCATCCACTGCCACCAACCTCATAGTTCCCACACCCCGCACTTCCCGTTTCTACCTCCTACCCAAGATCCACAAACCTGCCTGTCCAGGTAGACCCATTGTCTCAGCTTGCTCCTGCCCCACCAAACTCATTTCTGCATAACTTGACACTGCTTTATCCCCCCTTGTTGATTCCCTTCCCACTGATGTTCGTGATACTTCTCACGCTTTGAATTTTTTCAATGATTTTAAGTTCCCTTGCCCCCTCCGCCTTATTTTCACCATGGACGTCCAGTCCCTATATACCTCCATCCCCCACCAGGAAGGTCTCAAAGCTCTCCGCTTCTTTTTGGATTCCAGGCCTAACCAATTCCCCTCTACCACCACTCTCCTCCGTCTAGCGGAATTAGTTCTTATTCTCAATAATTTCTCCTTTGGCTCCTCCCACTTCCTCCAAACCAAAGATGTAGCCATGGGCACTCGCATGGGTCCCAGTTATGCCTGCCTTTTTGTTGGCTTTGTGGAACAGTCCATGTTCCAAGACTATATGGGTATCCGTCCCCCTCTTTTCCTTCGCTACATTGATGACTGCATTAGCGCTGCCTCCATCACGCATGCTGAGCTCGTTGACTTCATTAACTTTGCCTCCAACTTTTACCCTGCCCTCAAATTTACCTGGTCCATTTCCGACACCTTCCTCCCCTTTCTTGATCTTTCTGTCTCCATCTCTGGAGATGGCTTATCTACTGATATCTAGTATAAGCCTACGGACTCTCACAGCTACATGGACTATTCCTCTTCCTACCTTGTCTCTTGCAAAAATGCTCTTCTCGCAGTTCCTCCATCTCCGCCACATCTGCTCTCAGGATGAGGCTTTTCATTCCTGGACGAAGGAGATGTCTTCCTTTTTTAAACAAAGGGGCTTCCCTTCTTCCACCATCAACTCTGCTCTTAAAGGCATCTCTCCCATTTCCCGCCCATCTGCCCTCACCCCATCCGCCCACCACCCTACTTGGGATAGGGTTCCCCTTGTCCTCACCTAACACCCCACCAGCCTCCAGGTCCAACGTATAATTCTCCGTAACTTCCGCCACCTCCAATGGGATCCCACTACAAAGCACATCTATCCCTTCACCCCTTTCTGCTTTCCGCAGGGATCGCTCCCTACGCGACTCCCTTGTCCATTTGTCCCCCCTATCCCTTCCCACCGATCTCCCTCCTGGCACTTATCCTTGTAAGCGGAACAAGTGCTACACCTGCCCTTACACTTCCTCCATCACCGCCATTCAGGTCCCCAGACAGTCCTTCCAGGTGAGGCGACACTTCACCTGTGAGTCAGCTGGTGTGGTATACTGCGTCCGGTGCTCCTGGTGTGGCCTCTTATATGTTGGTGAGACCTGACGCAGACTGGGAGACCGTTTCGCTGAACACCGACACTTGGTCTGCCAGAGAAAGCAGGATCTCCCAATGGCCACACATTTTAATTCCACGTCCCATTCACATTCTGATATGTCTATCCATGGCCTCCTCTACTGTCAAGATGAAGTCACACTCAGGTTGGAGGAACAACACCTTATATACCGGCTGGGTAGCCTCCAACCTGATGGCATGAACACTGACTTCTCTAACTTCCGTTAATGCCTCTCCTCCCCTTCTTACCCCATCCCTGACATATTTAGTTTCTTCCCCCCCTCCTCCTTCTTTTGTTTTTTTTTCTCTCTCTCTGCCAGTTCTCCATCTCCCTCTGGTGCTCCCCTCCCCCCTTCTTTCTCCCTAGGCCTCTTGACCCATGATCCTTTCCCTTCTCCAGCTCTGTATCCTTTTTGCCAATCACCTTTCCAGCTCGCAGCTTCACCTCACCCCCTCCGGTCTTCGCCTATCATTTCGCATTTCCCCCTCCCCCTCCTACTACTTTTAAATCTCTTACTATCTTTCCTTTCAGTTAGTCTTGACGAAGGGTCTCGGCCCAAAACGTTGACAGCGCTTCTTCCTATAGATGCTGCCTGGCCTGCTGTGTTCCACCAGCATTTTGTGTGTGTTGCTTGAATTTCCAGCATCTGCAGATTTCCTCGCGTTTCTAGTGATGATTGGTATCTGGTTATAAGGTTGGACACTATTCCTAGAAACCCACTCTTATGTCACAGAGTTCAAGGGTACCAAGCCAAAGGTAGTAATCTCTGGATATAAGTCATATTCTCTGGGTTACTACTCAAGCCACGTGCAAGTTGGCATAGGGTCAAGCAGATTAGAGAGTTAAATGCATGGCTCAAGGACTGGTGCGGGAGAAGTGAGATTGAATTCATGGGAAAATGGCACCAGTACTGGGGCAGTAAGGAGCTGTACCAATGGGACGGGCTCCACCTGAACAGTGATTCGACCTGGATCCTAGTGAATTGCATAACTAGGGCTGTGGATAGGACTTTAAACTAAATAGTAAGGGAGTGGATTCAACAGATTGGAGAAGTATGGATAACGTAAAAAAAAGTGTGAATAAAGATCAAGTAAACACAAAAGATAAAAAAGAGAAAAGTAAGAGTGGAATGAAGAAAAGTTAAGTGCAGTAGAGTAAAAGGTTACAAGATTTTAAAAGCACAATGAGTGTAAGGACACTCTATTTGAATGTCTGTAGAACCTGTGTCACAAATCGGTACTAAGGGGTATGATTTAGTGACCATAGTGAATCATGGTTGCAAAGTAGAGAAGTTTGGAAATTAAATATCCAAGGATATCAAGTGGTGTAGAAGGATGGGCAGGAGGGTAAGGGAGGTGGGGTAGCACTCTTAATTAAAGATGAGATCACAGTGATAGTAAGAGATAATATAAGATCAAAGGAGCAAAATGTTGAATCCATCTGGGTAGAGATCAGGAATAGTAAAAAGAAAAAATCACCAGTGGGAGTTGTCTATCAGCCACTGGATAATAACATTACAGTGGCACAGGCAATAAACAGAGAAATGTCTGAGGCATGTAAGAATGGAACAGCAGTTATCATGGGAAACTTCAACTTGCGCATAGATAGGATGAATCAAGTTGGTTGAGGCAGTCTAGAAGAGGACTTCATAGAATATGAATATGTGATAGCTTTCTTGAACAGCATGTTACTTAACCTACAGGGGAATGAACGTGCCATCCTAGATCTGGTCCTGTGCAATGAGACAGGTAAAATTAGTGGTGTCGTAGTTATGGTTTCACATACAAATGGAGGGTGCAATAGTTCAATCTAAAACCAGTGTATTATGCCTAAACAATGAAGACTACAATGGGATTAGGGAGGACTTGGTAGGTGAGAGCAGATTATTATTTAAATGGCAAGAAACTCCAGCTTGCTGCTGTGCAGAGGGACTTGGGAGTGCTTGTGCATGAATCACAAGAGATTGGTTTGCAGGTGCAGCAGGCTATCAAGAAGGCAAATGGAACTTTACTTAAGAGTGTTCTTTACTTAAGAACAAAGGGACTTTGGGGTTCAAATCCATACATCCCTCAAGGTCGCTGCACAGGTTGATAGGGTAGTTAAGAAGGCCTATGGGATGCTAGGCTTCATTAACAGGGAGATTGAGTTCAAGAGTAGAGAGGTCATGTTGCAACTCTACAAATCTCTGGTGAGACCGCACTTAGAGTATTGTGTTCAATTCTGGTCACCTCATTATAGGAAGGATGTGGAAGCTATGGAGAGGGTGCAAAGGAGATTTACCAGGATGTTGCGTGGTTTGGAGAACAAGTCATATGAAGCAAGGTTAGCAGAGCTGGGACTTCTCTCTTTGGAGCATAGACGAATGAGAGGGGCTTGATAGAGGTCTACAAGATTATGAGAGGCATATATAGGGTGGATAGTCAGTACCTGTTTCCTAGGGCAGCAAGAGCAAACACCAGAGGGCATATGTACAAAATTAAGGGAGGGAAGTTTAAGGGAGCCATCAGGGGTAAGTTTTTTTACACAGAGGGTTGTGAGTGCCTGGAATGACTTGCCAGGGATGGTGGTGGAGGCTAAAACATTAGGGGTATTTAAGAGCCTCTTGGACAGGCACATGGATGAAAGAAAAATGGAGGGTTATGGGGTAGTGTGGGTTTAGTACTTTTTTTTAAGGATTATATGGGTCGGCACAACATGGAGGGCTGAAGGGCCTGTACTGTGCTGTAGTGTTCTATGGTTCAATGGAATGGTAGCCTTCATTGCTAAGGGGATTCAATTTATGAGCAGGGAGATTATGCTGCAACTGTACAGGGGACTGGTGAGGCCACAGCAGGAGCACTGCATGCATTTCTGGTCTCCATACTTGAGGAAGGATATACTGGCTTTGGAGGCGGTGCAGAGAAGGTTCACCAGGTTGATTCCAGAGATGAGAGGCTTAGACTATGAGTAGAGATTGAGTTGCCTGGGACTGTACTCTCTGGAATTCAGCAGAATGAGAGGAGATCTTATAGAAACATATAAAATTATGAAAGGGTTAGATAAGGAAGAGGCAGGAAAGTTGGTTCCACTGGTAGGTGAGACTAGAACTAGGGGACATAGCCTCAAGATTTGGTGAAGTAGATTTAGGATGGAGATGAGGATGAACTGCTTTTCCCAGACAGTGGTGAACCTATGGAATTCTCTGCCCAATGAAGCAGTGGAGGCTACCTCAGTAAGTATATTTAAGACAGGGTTGGATAGATTTTTGCATAATAGGAGAATTAAGGGGTACAGGGAAAAGAGAGAGAGAGTGAGATGAATCCATGTCCAGATCAGCCATGATCTTATTGAATGGTAGAGTAGGCTTGACAGTCCAGATGGCCTACTCCTGCTCCTATTTCTTATGTTCATTTGTTCAAACAACACAGCAACGCTGATGGCTTGTCACGTCATCCACTATTGGCATCTGAAAAAGAAAAGTCCTCATACTGTGCCCCAGCAGAAGCGTTCTACACTGCATTGGTGGGCCAGTTGCCAGTAACAAATTCTGAAATACAAAGGGAAACAAGGAATGACCCGACATTGTCAAAAGTCTATGAAATCACCATGCAAGGATGGCCAGCTCATGGTAACCGTATGTTTCCAGAGTTCTCAGCAAGACGAGATCAACTGTCAGTCTGTCAAAAAATGCTGATGTTTGTGGATCTTGTGTTGCGGTTCCCTCTAAACTGCACATTAGGGTGTTGGAAAATCTGCTTGAAGGACATCTGGGTACAGTCAAGATGAAGAGTGTTACCCGGAGCTTTGTGTGGTGGCCGGGTATAGATAAACATATTAAGACCTGGCCAAAAGCTCTTTGGGATGCCAAAAAGTTCAAAATACGTCCCCACAGGCACCGTTACACCTTTGGGAGTGGCTGGCCTCACTATGGCAAAGAGTACCTATTGACCTTGCTGTGCCATTCATTGTCTCCATGTTTCTGATTGCTGTGGATGCTCATTCAAAGTGGCTGGAGGTCGTACCAATGAATTCAACCACCTGAGCAAAGACTGTCTCTGCTTTGAGGACTATCTTCAACAGAAACAGCTTACCAGAACAAATTGTGAGTGACAATCGACCACAATACAAGTTAAAAGAATTCCAACTGTTCATGAAGGAAAATGGCATCAGACATTTTAAGTCAGCTTCTCACCACCCAGCAATGAATGGGTTAACTGAAAGGTTTATCCAAACCTTCAAGAAGTCCATGAAAATGATGGCAAAGAGGATGTTACTCTACAGCACAAGGTGGACAACTTCCCTTTTGTGTACAACTCTGTTCTGGGACAGTAAGTCAAACACCTGAAATGTTGTTCATGAACAGGAATCTGCAATTTAGCATAGACCTCCTGAAACCAGATCAATGGAGGGAAGTGCAGAGTCAGCAGTTCAGCCAGTTGTCAAGTGAAGCAGAAAGGAACTCGAGATTTGACAGTAAGTCCTAGTGCATGATTACCAAGAAGACAAGTGGACACCCGGTAGGATCGCCAGAAGAACTGGACCACTGATGTAAACAGTGGATGTTGGAGATCAGACATAGAGACGTCATATGGCCCTGATGCTGGATGCTCAGCCAAAGAACACACTTGAGTCAACTGCATCCAACAAGATGGACACATTACAATCACTTTACTTACCTCTTAGTGATGATGTCACTGACAGCAATGTGACACTGGAAACTAAGAATATTTTCTTGGACAAGACACCAACCAAACCTGATGCCACTCCACAAGTCTAGAGGTGTGATGAGAACATTATTATTGACAAGACCCTTGGAAAACCACTCCACAGGTCCAGAAGTACTATCCTGAAAGAAACAGAGTGCCATCCAGCTGAAATCTGAAGTTAGTTACGGACTGTTATTGTGAAAGTATGTTTATTCGGAATATGGGTTTATGAAAGGGAAATTGAATGTTTTGTACATGTACAGTTATATGTTGCATTAATCTAAAGGGTAGGAAGTGTAATGTTTGGATCTTTTTTCTTTTAAGAGCAATGACCCCCCCCCCCCCCCTTCAGCACTACAAATTGATCTGTTGTCTATGCATGCGCATTGTTCTATTCACTGCAATGTGAATACACCAGTTAATGCCCTCTTCCACACCCATGCTTTTATTTAATTGATATGTAGTTGTGCACAGACACAGCAGTGTATAATATGCTTAACTTGTCTCTCCAAAACTGATCAAATTGATATTACTGCACTCATTCCCAAAGTAATTCTGCAATCAACTCTAACATGAATATACCACTCTAACAGCTAGTTTTTCAAGTACTTAACTAGCAAACTAAAAAGTGACTTCTTTTGGGCACAATGGCAGCATAGTGCCATTATTGCTTGGGGTGTTCCAGCATTCAAAGTTCAAATCCGGTGCCATCTGTAAAGAGCTTGTACATTTTCTCCATGAGTGCGTGGGTTCCCTCCAGTGCCCTGGTTTCCTCCTGCACTCCAAATATGTACCGGTTGGTAGGTTAGTTTTCTTGCGATTAGGCCAGTGTTAAATAAGTGGGTTGCCTGGATGTGTAGGTCATTTGGCCGGAAGGGCTTGTTCTGTGCTGATCTCTAAATAAAATAAATATGTTAACAGCAATAAAGAATGGGAGAGAAGGAAAGATGTGCAAACTAATAACTTTTGGGAATCTACTAAAGTACTGAAACTTCATAACACATTTACACGTACCAGCTTGTGTAATTATAAAGCTTTATTATTGCTTCCCTCACAGCTCCCATGTGTTTAAAATTACTGCAGATTGAACAGACGCTGAGACTGTTCTGGCCATGACTTTTACAGTAGAGGTGCTTTTGGCTGATTATTTAGGTTCCCAGAGACTGTTCCACCTGTGCAGGGATAGAGCCAAGCATTGGAAAACCCTGCAGCAAGTGAGTTACAATTGCATGAAAAGTGAGATACTTTCTGTGAATTTTCCATTTTCACTATAATCTCTAATCTCTCTCCTGACCCATCTGGGCTTAACTGTCAGAAGTCTAGAGCAGGTTATTGTCATGCCTCAAGGTCAAATTTAAGATATTACATCTCCCTGCCTCATCTCCTTGCTATGATCCAGCTGTCCGCCTGAAAATGGCAGAAAACAGCAGCTGGTCAGAGTGTAAGAGATGATACTTAGGGAGTAAAGGTCTTGTGCTGGTGGAATGAAAAATCTTATTAACTAAAAACTAAATAAAGTTATCTTCAATTTAGATATCTTGTAGGCATCCATGTGGTACATTCAGGGATTAGTTTCCTTATTTTTTTCTTTCGGTCACTATTTTTCTTGGTAAAGGGAATTACAAGCTATAATGATAAAAATAATTGATCTTTCCTTAATGCACATATAATACATGTTTTCCAGATGCTTTTCAACATTATCTGTGAATATAGAAAGATATGCAGTACCTACAGTCTCTGTGACTCCAATCTTACTGGCATTTGAATAAAGCTTGTCACTGGCACAGAGTTCCACTAATGAGAGTATCAGTCGGCTGCTGATGTGCTGCCCTGTTGCCACTGGAGGAAAACATCTGTTCCTCAGCACCAGCATTTTGTTGAGCACAGCATGCTGGACATTAATAATATCCCTGAATCTCTCCCATGTGATGTTTTGCAATTATTTTGCAAATAAGGCAAAGCAAATGATAACTGTTCCTTGAAAGCTGCTGAAGAAGGAGTTAGGAGATGCCTACATTATGGGTTGAATTATATTACTGCTTGATTTGAGGATGCAAAGCAGACAAATGCCTTGCTGAATGCAGAGAGCAAAATTGGGGAACTTAAAAGAATTGCAGTAACAATTCTAACTCCATCTTAAATAGCTTTTCAAGGATCAGTACACGACTTTCAATGACAAGAAAATCTGCAGATTCCAGAAACCCAAGCAACACACAGAAAATGTTGATGGAACTCAGCAGCCAGGCAGCATCAATGGAAGAGAGTAAACAGTCGACATTTCAGACCAAGACCCTACATCAAAATCTGATGAAGGGTATCGGCCGGAAATGTCGACAGTTTGTTCTTTTCAATAGATGCTGCCTGGCCTGTTGAGTTCCACCAGCATTTTGTGTGTGTTATACAGCTTTCAAGGTACCGTGTCATATGCTTGGGTTAACAGCACAAAATATACACCAGATTCAGGAGAGTAATGTATGCAAAATACTTTTCTGAGACTGAGCATATTGTTACTTCCCTTATCCCAAATATTTTGATATGTGTAAAGGCATTTATTGTTAAAAATTCTGATGTGTGACATGAGTTTACGTCTCATACTTGTGCAATAGAGGAAAAAGGTTAATCTTGATTCCTCAGCGATTTATAGATTTGGCATGGTGCTCAATAAACATCCATTGCTCCATTAACACAGATCTGATTCAATGCAATAAAACATATTTGATGCAGTAAGCGATTGGTACTTCACTGGGCTCCACAAATATGGCAAATCTGACACAAAATTATAGAGTCATTCTTATCCATGCTGACTAAGTACTTTGTAAATGCTGTGAGAGGATCTGACTCCCATCACCCACAGGTTACTGATAATAAATACACTCTGGCTAGATTCCTTCCAAACCTTTTTTTTTATTGGCTTGAGCATATGTCCACTTGGTTTAGACATGTATGCTTCAGGGAAAATTTTCAACAATTTACAATAACTTTGTATAACTCTATCATGTCCCTAGTCAAAAATGCTCCACCCTAATCTATGGAAAAAAATACAAATACTATCAAACTGTGCGGTAAGGATCAATGCAACCTTTTTGATATTTAGCTGAAAGGCCTATTGAACCAGCCCTACCTCTCTTACCTTCCCTCATAGCTCTGCATTTTTTTTTCATTTATATCCAATTTATTTTTCTCTTGAACATAAAGTACTTCTATTTCTCTTCTTACAAAATGTCTAGAAAGCAGAAAATATGCTGCAGTATTGCTATTATTATCACTGCAGCTACTTCAAAAACTTATCTGCTGCTCTATTGGCTTTTTAAACTCTGTTGGCATTCACTATCAGGTTCAGCTGTGCCAACATAAGTGAATTAGGAAAATTTTCAACATACTAATTAATCATAGCTCTAAAATATTTTTAAAACAATTAATTTCAATTCTGTGTTCTAAGGTGATTTAGAGAACTTTACAGCCAAGAACAATTTAAGAAAAGTATAACAAACATAAGCAATTAACACTAACGCATAAAGATACCAGTTCTCCTCATACACTTAGCTGATCAATAGCTGTCGACACTAAGCAAATTAACATCCAAAAAGAACTAGAGGCAGTTTAGCTTAACTTCTAGCATCTTGGCACTCAGGTTATGGAATAGTTTGTATCATTAATTCAAATAGAATCATTGCCATCCAATCATTTGCGAAGTTTGGCAGTAATGATTTCAATGATGTAGCACTGAACTATAATGCTCATATTTATTCTCAAATGTGGATTTTTTGCTGCTATTTACATAACAGATATGCAATTGATACCTTCCAGTTGACAAGCTGATTGGGGCCATCATCTTAAATGTACTTGGACAGTGTTTTTAGTGTGAAAATGAAACAGAGTTTTACAACATTTTCTATCATCAGTAACTAATAGATTTATTTTCCACCAGACTTACAACCAAGAGTAATATTCTACTTGTCCATACAACATGAGGTCCACTGTAAAATATTTGTAAGTTTTGTTTTGCTGTATTTTTTTTCTTTTTAAGAGATACTCAGTCATTCAAATATATGAATTATTCAGTTAATTTCTATGTATTACACACACACACACACACACACACACACACACACACACACACACACACACACACACACACACACACACACACACACACACACACACACACACACACACACACACACACACACCTTCATCATATCAAACATGAAACCCATGAACATGCAAATACTTTCTGCACCAATTCATCAAACAAATTAACAATTTGGAAGATTTTTTTTTCTCGAATCATCTTTATTCTGTTGCAGATTTAACTTATGTGGGCAAGATTTATTGTGTCTCTCCATTTGGGCTTAATATGTTAAAAGTGAGCCATCTTCTCTACTGTTGCAGTGCCAAAATGGTCTTGGCTAGGGAATTACAGGATTTAAGCACGGTAGTGTGAAAGTGTTGGGTGTGGAGATCATCATCTGTCTGCTGCCTAGAAATTCAGGGCAGATTTGGGATGTGCAGTCAAAATAACCTGGGTAACTATTTTGCAGATGGTATACACTGCAACCATGGGTTGGCAGTATGAATGGAGCAATGTTCAAACTGATGGAAAAGTGATTCCCTCTTTGGCTTCACTTTTCACCTTTGAACTCAAAAAACTGGAGTGTAAAGAAGTCGTAAACACAAGAGATTCTGCAGATGCTGGAAATCCAGAGCAATGCATACAAAATGCTGGAGGTACCCAACAGGTCAGGCACCATTTATGGAAATGAATAAATAGTTGACAATTCATGATGAAAGTTCTCTGTCCGAAACATGAACTACTTACTCATTTCTATATGCTTGACCTGCTGAGTTCCTACACCATTTTGAAAGTGGAAGGAAGTCATATTGATCTATAGAATCATAAAACCACAGAACACAACAGCACAGAAAACAGGACAATTGGCCCTTCTAGTCTGTGCCAAAACTTTATTCCACTAGTCTCATTGACCTGCAGCCAGTCCATAACCCTCCAGAGCTCTCCCATCCATGTATCTATCCAATTTATTCTTAAAACTTAAGAGCAAGCCCACATTTACCACGTCAGACAGCAGCTCGCTCCACACTCCCACCACTCTCTGTGAAGAAGTTCCCCCTAATGTTCCCCCTAAACCCTTCCCCTTTGAGAGAGAGAGAGATAGTAAGGGTCAATGCTAGGATTTGCTCTTCAGAATTAGAATGAACCTAATAAACCAAAGAGCCTCTTCCTGTGTCAAAGTAAATGAGAAAAGAAGTTAATATTTTAGTGTTGCTCTGAAGTGAAGGTTAAGTTTAAAATGACTGTCAAAATAAAACACAAAGATTTAGGTTGAAGGTAAGACTGATATTAATGCTCTTCTTATGGCATGCCAGTGCAGTAAACAAATAATAATCAGCTATTTCTCATATATATGAATTTAAATACCCAATTTATTTCATAACAAAGTGAAGCAATTTTTTGTAATATTTGGCATTTGCTCTATAAACAATAGGCTGCTGCTAACAGATATGGATTTTACGATAGTTCAGGATCTGTGTTATAATATATGAATACTCAACTAATCCCATTAGATTTTCTCCATCTGGCACACATCTGTTATTAAAGCAGAGCTTCCTCTCATTACAATGCAAATTCTCTTCTTGTATACCCCCTGTTCCCTATTCAACCATACGCAAGTTTTGTTTAATAGATAGTGGCGGTTTACTTCAACTTCAAATTTTAACGTGAATTTCCAAACCAATGATTTACAATCAAGTTCAATGATTACCTGAATTCCTATCATTAATCTTTCCACTTTGTTTTGCAACAAAGCAAATTCTCATTCTCAGGTGCAGATTCTTTAGCACTTTAAGATAAAAATTGCTAAGGTGTTTTTGTTTTGATCTCTGTGATTTCTATATTCTCCAATGTGGACAGAACCAAAACTATGAGTCTTAACTATGTTACTGGCTTTTTTGTGTGTTCCATTATAAAACTATTAACACAAAAAATTCCTCTTACTGGTTGCACAATATCTTAATGGTGGAGGTTTGCGACAAATGCAAAACCTTTGAAATCTTTTCATACGTCTATCCAGATATTCTTTTCCCAATGTTCAATAAACCTCAATACAAAATTCTTGACAAGATCTTCCTTTTTTGATACTTGTACTTGGCTGAACAAAATACACTGCTACACATTAACTTCCATATTTTATTCATAATTCTTTGGGATAGAGTTGCTTTCCGTTCTAGAATATCTGAGCTATCCTCCTTTGGGCAAAAGCAGGGTTTCCCTTCACCATTATCAATGCTATCATTATCTGCACCCTGTCTGTTTCCCAAACTTTTCCTCACCCAATTCTCCTATTGTCAAAGCGTGCATAAGGTTCCCCTTGTCTTTACCTACCACCCTAGTAGTCTTCATATCCAGCACATCATTCTCTGTGAATTCTGCCATCTGCAATGAGATCGTACCACAAAGCACGTCTTTCCCTTCACCCCTCCAATTTCCATAGGAATCACTCTTCTCCCTTGTTCACTTCTTCCTCCTCACTGATCTTTCTCCTGACACTTTTCTGTGCAAGCAGGTACAAGTGCTACACCTGCCCTGACACCTCCTTCCCCACCATTCAGGGCCCCAAATGTGTCTTCCAGGGCAGGCAGCACTTCACCTGCAAGTCTGTCGGAGTTACTCGTTGTGTCCGGTGGTCCCAGTGTGGCCACCCCTACATTGGAGAGATCCATTGCAGGTTGGGGGACCACTTGTGGTGTACCTTCACTCTGTCTGCTGCAAAAGCCTGGATCTTATCCCATTCGCATTCTAACATGTCTATCCTTGGTCTCTTATACTGCCACAATGTGACTAAACTCAGGTTGGAAGAGCCAAACCTCATATTTTGTCTGGGTAAACTCCAACTTGATAGCATGAACATTGATTTCTCAGATTTTTGGTAATCACTCTCCTCCCCGATTCTTTATCCATTCTCCATTCTGATTATCCTCTAAGTCCTTTCTCTTCCCCTTACCTATCCATCACCCTCCTCTGACTCCCCTCATCCTTCCCTTTCTTCTATGGTTCACTGTCTTCACCTATTAGATTCTCCTTCTTCAGCCCTTTTCCTCTTCCAAATATCTCCTCTCACCTTTATTCCACCTTCCCCCTCACCTAGGTTCACTTATCAAAGGAGCGATCATCGACAGAGTGGTAGGGCTTTGGCTCATTCAGGCTTCGGTGATAATGGGTCAAGGCGAGGTAAGTTACCTGTGAAGAATAGAAACAGGAAGTCTGTCTGTGAGGCCGGGGTTCTGTACTGGGTGTCAGAAGTGGGAAGTCCAGGAGACTCCTAGCCTCCCGGACGGCCACATTTGCAGCTTCTTAGGGTCCAGGTTAGGGGATTGGAGATGCAGCTTGATGACCTTTGTCTGGTCAAGCAAAGTGAGGAGGTGATAGAGAGGAGCTAAAGGCAAGTAGTCACACCTGGGCCTCAGGAGACAGATAAGTGGGTAACAGTCAGGAGAGGAAAGGGTGGGAGTCAGATACTAGAGAGTACGCCTGTGGCTGTTCCCCTTAACAATAAGTACTCCTGTTTGAGTTCTGCTGGGGGGGGGGACAGTCTACCTGGGGGAAGCACCAGTGGCCGCGCCTTTGTCACAGAGTCTGGCACTGGGGTTTAAAAGGGTAGGGAAAGGAAGAAGGCAGCAGTAATAGGGGATCTCTAGTTAGGGGGTCAGATAGGCGATTCTGTGGAAAGAAACATGATGGTAGTTTGCCTCCCAGGTGCCAGGGTTCGGGATGCTTCTGATCGTTGCCATGATATTCTGAAGTGGGAAGGTGAACAGCCAGAGATCGTGATACATATTGGTACCAATGACATAGGTAGGAAAAGGGAAGAGGTCCTGAAAACAGACTACAGGGAGTTAGGAAGGAAGTTGAGAAGCAGGACCTCAAAGCTAGTAATCTCGGGATTACTACCTGTGCCACGTGACAGTGAGTTTAGGAATAGAGGAGGTGGAGGACAAATGAGTGGCTGAGGGATTGGAGCAGGTGGTAGGGATTCAGATTTCTGGATCATTGGGACCTCTTTTGGGGCAGGTGTGACCTGTACAAAAAGGACGGGTTGTACTTGAATACCAGGGGGACCAATTTCCTGGCAGGAAGGTTTGCTAAAGCTACTGGGGGAGTTTAAACTAGAATTGCTGGGGGGTGGGAACCGAACTGAAGAGACAGAGGAAGGGGCAGTTGGCTCACATATAAAGAAAGCTTGGAGATATGACAAGAGGGAGGATAGGCAGGTGATAGAGAAGGGATACACTCAGACCAATGGTCTGAGATGTGTCTATTTTAATGCAAGAAGCATCATGAACAAAGCGAATGAACTTTTAGCGTGGATCAGTACATGGAGCTATGATATTGTGGCAATTACCGATACTTGGATAGGTCAGGGGCATGAATGAATACTTAGAGTGCCAGGCTTTAGATGTTTTAGAAAGGACAGGGAGGGAGGCAAAAGAGGTGGGGGCATGGTACTGCTGATCAGAGATAGTGTCATGGCTGCAGAAAAGGAGGAAGTCATGGAGGGATTGTCTACTGAGTCTCTGTGGGTGGAAATTAGGAATAGAAAAGGGTGACTAACTCTACTGGGTGTTTTTTATAGACCATCCAATAGTAACAGGGACATCGAGGAGTAGATAGGGAGACAGATTCTGGAAAAGTGCAATAATAACGGTTGTCGTGATTGGAGATTTTCATTTCCCAAATATTAATTGGCATCTCCATAGAGCAAGGGGTTTAGATGGGATGGAGTTTGTTAGGTGTGTTCAGGAAGGTTTCCTGACACATTAATTAGATAACCCGACAAGAGGAGAGGCTGTACTTGATCTGGTATTGGGAGATGAACCTGGTCAGGTGTCAGATCTCTCAGTGGGAGAGCATTTTGGAGATAATGATCACAAGTCTATCTCCTTTACCATAGCATTGGAGAGGGATAGGAACAGACAAATAAGGAAAGTGTTTAATTGGAGTAAGGGGAAATATAAAGCTATCAGGCAGGAACTTGGAAGCATAAACTGGGAACAGATGCTGTCAGGGAAATGTACGTCAAAAATGTGGCAAATGCTTAGGGGATATTTGCATGTCATTCTGCATAGGTGCATTTCAATGAGACAGGGAAAGGATGGTAGGGTACAGGAACCGTGGTGTTCTATACCCTACCAACTGGGCTGAGAAGTGGCAGATGGAGTTCAACCCAGATAAGTGTGAGTTGGTTCATTTTGGTAGCTCAAATATAATGGCAGAATGTATTATTAACGGTAAGACTCTTGGCAGTGTGGAGGATCAGAAGGATCTTGGGGTCCGAGTCCATAAGATGCTCAAAGCAGCTGTGCAGGTTGGCTCTGTGGTTAAGAAGGCAAATGGTGTATTGCCGTTCATCAATCATGGAATTGAATTTAGGAGCCAAGAGGTAATGTTGCAGCTATATAGGACCCTGGTCAGACCCCACTTGGAGTACTGTGCTCAGTTCTGGTCACCTCACTACAGGAAGGACGTGGAAACCATAGAAAGGGTGCAGAGGAGATTTACAAGGATGTTGCCTGGACTGGGGAGCATGCCTTATGAGAATAGGTTGAGTGAACTTGACCTTTTGTCCTAGGGGCGACAAAGGATGAGAAGTGACGTGATAGAGATGTATAAGATGATGAGAGGCATTGATTGTGTGGATAGCCAGAGGCTTTTTCCCCAGGGTTGAAATTGCTATCATGAGAGGGCACTGTTTTATGGTGCTTGGAAGTAGGTACAGAAGAGATATCAGGGGTAAGTTTTTTTACACAGAGTGTGGTGGGAGTGTGGAATGGGCTTCCAGTGATTGTGGTGGAGTTGGGTACAATAGGGTCTTTTAAGAGACTCCTGGATAGGTACATGGAGCTTAGGAAAATAGAGGGCTATGGGTAACCCTTGGTAATTTCTAAAGTAATTACATGGTCGGTACGGCATTGTGGGCTGAAGGGCTTGTAGTATGCTGTAGGTTTTATTGGTTTCTATGTTTTTATCATTTGCCACATTTACTACTTCCAACCTTCATACGCTGGCTTCTTCCCTATTCCTTTCCTGTTCCAGTGAAGGGTCTCTGTCTGAAACGTTGAGTGCTAATTCCTATCCGTAGATGCTGCCTACTCAACTGTATTCCTCCAGTGTTTTATGTGTTTTGCTTATTTCATGTTTAAACTTATCATTTTTAGTTTTTCTATCGAAATTCATTTCCATCTCTGTTTATCTTCATTTCCTTTATCACTTTCCATTACGTTAATTGTCAGTCTGAATTCCTTTCTTTTCTATGACTTATTCAAAAAAAAAAAATTCTCTGAAATTAGTAACATTCCTCACCACATTATTCAGCCATTTCATTTTGCAGTAGGATATTCAAGGGTACAGGTGTTACAAACTTTAATGGAACTGTCATGGGAGGGGAATTCAAAACTGGCAACTTTGTTCCCAAATGCAAGTCTCACTATTTTAATTTTATGTAAAAGCACAGATGTGTAGATCAACTGTAAATTTAGCAAGAGAAATGAAAGATTGAGTTTAATCCAGATAAGTGTGATGTGGTGCATTTTGAGACGTCAAATGCAAGAAGGTGGTGGACATTATATGGTAAGAAAATTAACTTACTGAAAAGCTTGCATCTTGCTCTAAGCCTCAGCCCTAAAGCAAGAGCAGGTTCATTCTTTTAAGTCTTTTATGGAGACGGTTTTATGTGCTGCATTCCTGGAATTGTAAGGTAGTTCTCTGTATGAGCCGCAAGCAGGTGGAAGTTCTATTTTCTGAACTCCATAATTTTAAGACAAAGCTAATTACACGGTAATCGGTAACAATTAAAAATAGTTATGTACAGTTGTGAAAGAGCAAGAAAGTTGGCAATCATTATCATAGTGCAAAGTAAAATACCTTGAGTAATTGATTTGGAACTTTTATGGTGATCCACAATATTTTCTGCATATGTAGGAGAATAAATGATGAACTGTAGCCAAAACTATACAAATTCTTTATATTGACATTTACCTAAATGAACAACTGAGTAACATTAATTGGCAGCACATGAAGATGCTGCATCTGATTTAAGAAAAGTTCAACTCTTCAACAAACTTCACTCAAGTGATATGTTGAAGTTTGCACACTGAAAGATGTACTGAGCTCCACAGCATTAGTTCAGTGCCATTGCTTTTCTTCCACTTTTTTTTCCTTCCCAAGATTTTACAGGCAACTCATTTCTTATACAGGTGAAAAAATTTCAGCATCTTCCTTGTGAATTTCAGTGATCCCTCATTCTTCTGAACGCGAAGGAATACACACCAAAAGAGCAAAATTTTTATTCCTCCAACCCCCCCCGGTAACCATTTACAGTTGTTGACAGCCCAGTTTGTCAGGACTTTGATGGAGAGAAATCCACTCAACTTCTATTGAACACAGATAATCTGTTAGAACAGAACAGGCAGCTGCTTCTGGAGGTAGAGAGGCAACATTGTTCAGTTAGAGAAAAAAAGGGTGGAAAAGAGAAAGGAAATTCACTGGCATTATTAAGATTCAAGAATCAAGGTTGCGTATTATCGTTCTTTAGTACATGAATGTAAAGGAGAACAAAATGATTGTTACTCTGGGTCTGATGCAGTATAAAACCACAATAAATATAAAGAACACAATTTAAAAAATGCAATGAATATAAAAACAAAAACAATCTTATAAAACACAACGTACGAGTAACTGTTATGTAATTTAATTGTATCTACATGAAGTGACAATAGGTGATGTGTCTGTAGTGGTTGTGGGGGTTGGTGGGGTTAATAGGTGGAGGTGTTAATGAGCTGTTGGGGGAAATAACCAATCTTGAGTCTGGTGCTCCTATTGTGCATGCTACATTGCCTTTTCCCTCACGAGAGTGGGACAAGTTGTTAGGATGTTCTCCACTGTGGAAGATTGAGAGCATTGATGTGCTTAGAGCACCTCTCTACAGCCTCCTCAGAAGATAGAGGCATTGGTAGGCTTTCTTGGTGTAGAGCATGCACTAGACTGGCGGTGTACTCTGTGCTCTGTTATAATTAAGAGAGAAACAAAATACATAGGCAGGTTTCTGACAAGTAATAGAAGATTCAGGATTTTGAAAGAAAAACAAATTAGTATCTGGAAAAAAGTGGATGACAACCTTGTGCAAATTGATTTTGGAGGCAATCAACGTAGTTCAGTTAGGCTTTAATTGTTATACTTCACCTTGGGTGAGGCAGGTAGAGCTCCATAGCAATTGTTCCAAACTGGACTATGGCTATTTTTTCAAACCCAGGCTGTTTCTTAGAAAACAAACAATCGCTTGAAAACAATTGAAAAGCAGGGCAATGGAATTATGGAAGGAATTTCATTCAAATTATTTTCATCATGCAGGGCATTGAATATAAAATTGGGACAATATGTTGCAATTATATAAGCTATTGCTGATGCTATACTTGGTGTAATATGTACAGTTTTGGTCACCCTGTTATCGAAAATGTGTTGCTAAACTTGAAAGGGTGCAGAAATTTTTTTTGATAGCATCATACTAGGATGCCTAAGGTTGGCCTGGAGAGGTCTTTATTCTTTGGAACAGTGGAGAATGAGGAGCAAACTTACAGGAAGTTTAAAATTATGACTGGCATAGATATGGTGGATGGTAATAGACTCTCCAGGGTAGAGGAGTCCAAAACAAGGAGGGATAGATTTGGGGTGAGAGGAAAAGAATTAAAAGGGGAGGAGCAATTTCTTCACTCTGAGGGTGGTGAACATATGGCATGCTGCGAGAAGAAGTGGTTGAGCCTGGTACAATAGGATCATTTAAGAAGTGTTGGATAGATGCATGCAGGAGACTGGTTTAGAAAGATATAGGCTGAATGCAGGAAATTGGAAGAAATAGCTGGGCACCAAGTTTGCAAAGAATAGTTAGGCTGAAGGGCCTGTATCCGTGCTGTAATGATCAATGACTCAATGAGGAGATGTGTTCCTAATTAGAATAAAGGAGGGCTCACAAATATAAAATAAAACAGAAAATTCTGGTCAACAGGTACTTAATTGGCTTCACATGGACAAATATCCATAGCCAATAAACACATAGAATAAAGATACGCATGATTAATTATAGCCCAGTCAGTTTAATCTCAGGTATGGAGATTATTGAAACAATGATCAGTGGAAAGGAAGAGAAACAAAATGTAAATCAATTTTGGGAAAAGTTTAAATTAATAAATATGGATATATCTGCATGAAGACTTGTTGATTTTTACAGAGGGATTTCATGAAGACAATGCTGTTTAACATTATAATTACAGACACAAAATTCTGGTCAGCAAAACTAAGGTTTATGGAGTCATGAGATTATGAACAACATGGTCATAAAGCTGGCTTAGAGACCAAAAGTGGAGTGTAGTTAATTGTTTTTGTTCATAATGGCATTCCCCAAGTATCAGTGCTGGTGAGCCATTGTAGTTTTGACAGACTGATTTATTGGATTACATTTCAATATTGTTTCATTTGTTACTCATGACCCTGATCAGTAGTTGCATCACATTCAATTCAATTGCTTTTGGTACATACACTCTGTGGCTATTTTTTTTTCATGTACAGTACTTCCTGTACCTATAAAGTGGCCACTAAGTGTATGTTTGTGACCTGCTGCTGCTGTAGCCCATGCACTTCAAGCTTCAATGTGTTATGCATTCAGAGATGCTCTTCTGCATACCTCTGTTCCAATGCCTAGTCATTTTAATGCCAGGTTAAAGCAGTCTGGCTATTTCCTTCTGAATCTTTAATTAAAAATCTTTTTCAAAATGGGTGGTGGCTTCCGAAATAGTCTATTTTCATCCCAACTTCCTCTACTGTTTCTGTATATTTTCCTTTTTTTAAAACTTACCTAATTCCTTTGAAACAAGTTCACAATATAAGATTTTATCAAAGGATAATGTCCAAAAGGAGGAAGATGAGGACAATGCACTGGAGTCAAAAGCAAAATTCAGAAAAGCTAACTAAGTTGGTCAAGAAGGTAAATTTAAAGAGGGCCTTAGAATAGAAGGAAGTTACAAAAGGAAGATAGGTTAATCAGAAATTCCTACTCTGGGACCTACAAGATGAAGCTGAAACTCCACTATAGGGGAAGAGTTCATACAAAAGTGGGAGCTTGTGGAAAAAGTGAAGAACAAAGTCCTAGGAGAGCTGAAATACAAGATTTGAATTTTGAAATCTGTAGCAATAGGAATCCAGAGGCTTCATAGATTAGTAGGGAAAAATAATGGATGTGGAACTTAGTGCTGGCTGCAACACCATTTAAATAAACATTACAGTCAGTAACTTACTAGCCCCTTTTGATAAATACTCAACATTTTAATGACCTTAAGGATAGCTTTACCCCCCGGATGCCTCCTTTTTTCACAATATTTGTATTTTTTTAGTAATTCACAAGCTATTGGCAAGAACCTTCCATGATATAGTATATGCTGCTAAAGCCTTCCATAATTTTGAAGTTCCTATAACCCTCTCTGCTAGCATGTAGTAAAAGAAGAAAGCTATTGTTTTATAATCCTAATGAGTAGTTTTTATAGCATTCTACCAAGTATCTACAGTAAAATTGTGTTTCTTTTATTATTCTTGTTGAGATGGCTACAATATTATTTCTTCACTTTGCATTGATCACCATGATAAATGAACTGGGAGGACATTCCACCCACCTTTTGCCCCATTCACTAAAACCGCTCCAATAGAAACATTACATCAAAGTAAGGTTAATGTACTCCTCTAGGCAATGAACGTATGATTCTATGCAAGCACGCTATTTAACATTTTAAATTCTTTCCAATCCTTCCCTATCTATGTACAAGAGTGAAATTTTACCAGCTTCTCCCAGATAATATTAAGTTCAATGGAAACAGTGCAGCTTAAGAGGAAGGATTCTGGAAACACAATAAGAATCAGCCAGTGCAATCTGTGCTCTGTTACTTCAATCTGAAGATTCTCTTTTGTTTTGTACTAACTTGTTATCGGTTACGTTAATGGAGACACATTCTCAGCACAGACGTCAAGATCTTCCTAATTCCCATGTCCCATTAGATTCCCCAGTTTCTGATCCTCAGCTTTAACATGGTTGAAAATGAGGGTATTTGAAGGTGTTAAATGATGCTGAGATTGCACACTGCAGCAACAGAGCACTTATGGTCAACAGCAATCCTGAAGAAATTGACAGTGGAGAATTTAAATTTTGTTTGAGTCATGGAGTCATAGAAAAATACAGCACAGAACCAGAGTCTTAAGCCCATCTATTCCATGCCAAACCATTTAAACTACTTACCCCATCGACCTTCAATGGAACATAGCCCTCCATACCCCTACTACAGATGTACCTATCCAAACTTCTATTAAATGTTGAAATAGAGCTTGCATGCAAGACTTGTACTGGCAGCTTGTCTCATATGCTCATGACCCTCTGATTGAAGAAATTTCCACTTGTGTTCCCTTTATACTTTTCACCTTTCACCCTTAACCCATGACCTCTGATTGTAGTCTCACCCATCCTCCGAGGAAAAAGCCTGCTTTCATTTACCCTATCTATGCCCCTTATAATTTTATATACCTCTATCGAATCTCTGCTCAATCTTCTACCTTCCGAGAAATAAAGTATCAACCTATTCAATATTTCTGTATATCTCAGGTTCTCCAGTCCCGGCAACATTCTTGTAAACTTTCTCTGTACTCTTTCAATCATATTTACATCATTCCTGTAGACAGGCTACCAACACTGCACACAATACTCCAGATTAGGCCTCAGCCACATATTATCGAACTTCAACATAATATCCCATCTCTTGTACTCAGTTCTTTGATTTATGAAGGCCAATGTGCCAAAAGATTTCCTTATGACCCTATCTACCTGTGTCACCACTTTCAATGAATTATGGACCTGTATTCCCAGATCTCTTTGTTCAACCACATTCCTCAATGTCCTACCAGATACTGTATAAGACCTACCTGGTTGGTCCTGTTGAAGTGACATACCTCACACATCTCTGCATTAAATTCCATCTGCCATTTTTCAGCCCATTTTGCCAGCTGATGCAGATCCCTCTGCAAGCTATAATAATCTTCCTCGCTGTCCACTATGCCCCCAATCTTGGTGATATCTGCAAAGTTGCTGATTCTGTTAATCGCAACATCATCCAGATCATTGGTACAGATGACAAACAACAACAGACCCAGCATCGATCCCTGCAGCACACCACTAGTCACAAGCCCCCAGTCAGAGAAACAACCATTTACTACCATGCTCTGGCTTCTCCCACAAAGCTAATACCTAATCCTATTTACTACCTCATCTGGAATGCCAAATGAATGAACCTTCATTTCCAACCTCCCAGGTGGGAACTGACCAAATACCTCACTAAAGTCCATGTAGACAACATCCACTGCATCGCCTTCATCAATTTTCCTGGTAACTGTGGAGAACTCTATAAGATAAGACCCAGCACTCACAGAGCTATGCTGATTTTCCCTAATCAGTTCATGTCTATCCAAATGCTCATATATCCAGTCCTTTAGAATAGCTTCCAATAACTTTCCCACTATGGATGTCAGACCTATAACTTCCTGGTTTATTTTTAGAGTTTTCATAAACAGTGGAAAAAAAAAGCTATCCTCCATTCATCCGGTACCTCACCTGTTGCTAAGGATGATTTGAATATCTCTGCTAGGGACCCTACAACTTCTGCTCTGACCTCCTACAGGGTCCGAGGGAACACTTTGTCAGGCCTTAGGAACTTATCCACCCTAATATGCCTCAAATTAGCAAACAACTCCTCCACTGTAATCTGCATTGTGTCCTTTGCCTCACTTCTATAGACTCCTTGTCTATCTCCTGAGAAAATGCAGATGCAAAGAATTTATTTAAGATATCCCCTATCTCTTTTAGCTTCATGTATAGATTACCATTCTAATCTTCCAGAGGATCGATTTTTTTCTCTTGTAATCCATTTGCTCTTAACATATCTGTAGAATCCCTTAGCATTCTCCTTCGCCTTGTCTGCTAAGGCAACCTCATGCCTTTTTTTAGCCTTCCTAATTTATTTCATAAGTGTTCTTTTGCATTTCTTATACTCCTGAAATACCTAATTTGTTCCTACCTACCTATACCTACCGTGCACCTCTCCCTTTAATCTCTCCCACTCTGCTGCATCTAAAACTTTGAGTCCTTTGAATATTGAGCTGCCAATCCTGCCCCTCCTGCAACCAAGTCTCACTAATGGCTACAATATCATAATTCCATGTGTTGATCCATGCTCTGAGCTCATCTGCCTTTCCTACAATACTTATTGCATTGAAATATGCACAGCTTAGGGCATTAGTCACACCATGCTCAACCTTTTGATTCCTGACTTTATCTGAGGTCTTAACAATATCTCTCTCCACAACCTCTCCACCATCTGTTCTGGCACTCTAGTTCCCATCCTCAGGCAACTCTCATTTAAACTCCGCTGTGCAGCACCAGCAAACCTTCCCACTAGGATATTAGTCACGTTTCAGTTCAGGTACAAACATCTCTTCTGTACATGTCCCACCTTCCCTGGAAGAGAGCCCAGTGATCTAAAAATCTGACACCATCCCTCCTACACCAACTCCTTAGCCACATGTTAAACTGTATAATCTTCCTATTTCTGGCCTCACTAGCATGTGGTGTGAGTAACAATCCTGAGAGCACAACCCTGGAGGTCCTGCCCTCTAAGTTGGTACCTAACTGCTTGAACTCACTTTGCAGAAATCTCAGACCCTGGCTAACTGGAGGCCAACATACCGTCTGGGAATCTCACTCTTGTCCACAGAGCCTCATTTCTGTTCCCCTAACTAATGCATCCCCTGACGCCACAGTTTGCCTCATCTTCCCCCTTCTCTTCTGCGTCACAGAGCCAGACTCAGTGCTAGAGACCTGACTGCTGTGACTTTCCCAAACTTATCCAAAGTGGTATACCTGCTGTTGAGGGGGATGGCCACAGTGGTACTCCTGCACCTTGGGTGTAGCTACCTCACTACATGTCCTATCTGTCACCCCCTCAGCCTGAGTGGTGAAAGGGATGATTAAACTCTCTTGATGACCCCCTCCTGATAGAATTGTCTGAGGTAACTTATTTTTTATTCTTTCTTCTTTCTTTTCTAATATTTATATATCTGTGCACTTGTAATACTACTGAGACACTGTAATTTCTTTTGGAGTCAATAAAGTACCTATCAATCTCCCGTTGGTGAAAATCTTTGTCAGGCATTGATGTGATCATAATACTGCTTCTTGCTTAACAATTAACTTGAATTAACACACACAAAATGCTGGTGGAACACAGCAGGTGAGGCAGCATCTATAGGGAGAAGCACTGGCAACATTTCGCGCTGAGACCCTTCATCACGTCAGGACTAGATTGTATTGTATTGTTAGCCAACTCATATTATAAGTAATATATGCCTTTGACAAACTCTGTCTGAAACTCCAAACAAAATCTTTGTGACAATATTTCAAATATTCCCTGCTAATAAAAAGTAACTACCGTAGATTCCGGATTTTAAGCCGTTACTTTTTTCCCACATTTTGAACAGCTTTGAACTCTGTGGCCTTTAATACAGAGCGGCTAATACATGGTTTTTTTTCATGCCGCCTCGTAAACATTTTGCCTCGTAACAGTAGACCAATAAAATTGATGAGTAGTTCACAGAGGTCCAATGAAATTGTACGATAAATCAAGCGCACTTTCACAATTAAATTATTGTAAATCAGTCATTTGTACTCACCCTCATCAACATGGAAAACACTCGAAGAAAAGCATTGTGCTGCCTTTATGGCAGTTATTTAGTTTATAATATTTTCGCTTAGTAATTCATTTTCTAGTTAAAGTTAGAAGAGTTTTAACTATATTTGTTTTCTGTACTACATCGCGGGATGCTATGACGTCACACCCGGTTTCGCCGCGTCTTGTGGGAAAACGCCGGTTTGCGATAAACGGGAAGGAGGGGGTCGAGCGGTGGAGCGAAAACGCTGCTTTTAAGTTAAAGGCGATCAATAACTTTTCCTGGTAGGCTGCAGTATATATATTTTTTACCAGTCGTTAGGAGATATTGGAATGTTGTTCAGTAAAGAAGTATACGCAACGTATATTTAAAAGTAGCCGCGTTACGGGCACGGTTCGAAAAAAAGCATTTGCAATATGTATTTGTTTTTGTTACCATATGGATTTAATTAAAAGTTAAAAAATCCTCACGTGTAATATCTTTCTGTGTAAATATCTCATATTACAACGTGGGACACCTGCGGCCGAAAATCCGGTGCGGCCTAAAATCCGGTGCGGCCTTTACAAGTAAAAAATTGATTTTATTTCTAAAATTAGAGCCAGTGGCTTTTAATCAGGTGCGCTCTGTAGTCCGGAATCTACGGTACATTATTTTGTAAAGTCAGACTTCTGAAAGAAAATCAAAATCTTTGGATTAGTGTGATCCGCTCTTTAAAAATCCACCTGATTATCTTTTATATATTCAAATATTTTCCTGCTTATGGCACGTGAACACCTTTGAACAGTAAATGAAAAGAAAACAAGTCGCACCAGAAAATTAAGCATAATCAAGATAATAGTGAAGCTTAGATTTTCCTTGAAATGAAATATATGATTTATCTCCCTCAGAAAGCTTCAGTATTGAGGCTATTTTCAGAAAAAAACTGATTTGAAAACATGGTTAGCAGTATTGTTAAATGCAAACCATTTGTAATTTTTAAAAGTTTAATTTCATCAATTTTAACAGGCAATAGATCAAGTGAGTTATTTTAGCTGTAAACTTGTTGTTGTGTGGATGAAATTGTAAAAGGAATTGCCAGAGGAGTGCTGAAATCAGATTCAGATTCAGATTCAGTTTATTGTCATTTAGGAACCACAAATGCAATGCAGTTAAAAAATGAGACAACGTTCCTCCAGAATGATATCACTAAAGCATATGACAAAACAGGTTACACCAGAACATCCAAATTTCAATTGATTATGATTACACACGGCACCCCACTTCACAAATAATAGATAATCAGCTCTGGAAATGATAGTAGGATTGGGATTTCCGTGCAAATTGTGAATAATTGTGAAATACATTTATTGACAACAGTTTGCTTATGATTTTATGATTGCTCATCTCTGCACAATTCCTTGAGCAAAACATTTAAATTCAAAATCACAGCAGATCCCCAACACTTCTGATGTGAAATTTGGAAGAGCCTCCATCAGTATACACTTGGAAGACTGCTGTAAGAAATCAGGATAAATGTTAACATCCTATCATAGTTTCTCATTATTTGTATTAAATATTATTTTTTAAGTATGCTATGCTTTGTTTTAAAACAATTCTTGAGTTTTGTCTGTTTGATCCATTTTTAATAATTCTCGGATGTGCACAGTAAGTGGTTAGTGGGTTGTCTTTCAACTTGATTAGGGATGGTTGTTTAACCTGTAAGCTTAAAAGTCATTTTGTTTCCTTTATATTGTAGAAATCAAAAGAAGACTCAAGGCAGTCTTATGAATCAATGGCGTTTCTTTAAATGACATCAAAAAAGCCAAAGGCTATGTGATTTGGGTTTCTATTTATTCAACCACTGTTCAATGCTGAAGCTGACAGATCGGCCCAGAGGCTCAGTGGCATCGTTGGCATGTGGTCTAATGAAAAACTGTGCTTTGTAGTTCAGTTTAATGAAGTAGAAAACACCATGGTCTGATAGAATAGTTATTCTCTCGGTTTTTCTAAGGATTGAGAAAGTGTGGTAGCATATGATATTTCCAGTAAATGAGGCACACAGGGAGCCCTGGAAATTTATTCTGTCTTCTTAAGTGCTATATTTTTAATATCCAACAGTTCAGAATTTTATTTGGGGTTTGCCATCTATGCTGCAGTAGTCATAGAGGAGCCACAGTCACAAAGAGATACTGCACATATTGTGATCACAACTCTACCTTTCAATGGGAAACTTCAAAGAGATTAGAGTGTAGAAAGACAACCAGGAGGACATCTTCTAAAGGCGGTATCAAAAATGTGGCATCTGTCATTAAGGACACCATCACTAGGACATGCACCCTTCTCATTGTTACCATCGAGGAGGAGGTACAGGAGCTTGAAGACACACACTCTATGTCTTAGGAATATCTTCCTCCACACCCCCATCATATTTTTGAATGAACAATTAATCCATGCATATTACCTCACTTTTCCCCCCACCTTTTTTCTTTTTTTGCTCTTTTTTGCACTAGTTTAATTAATATATTTCTAATTGTAATTTCTAGCTTTTTAGTGTGTATTGCAATGTACTGCCGTTGCAAAATTACGTATTTCACAACATATACCAGTGACATTCAACCTGTTTCAGACTTTGATGCTGATTTTGAAAAGAATTATTCCAGGTAGACAAAACTGAGCTTCACAACTACAGCTGTGAAGATCCCTGCTGCACCTGATGACCCTGTGAGGCCGATGTTAGGCTGTCTTTAAAGAGAGTGAACTCCCGCAAGGTGGAAGGTCCCGATGGAGTACCTGGTAAGGCTCTGAAAACCTGGGCCAACCAACTAGCGGGAGTATTAAAGGACATTTTCAACCTCTCATTGCAATGGGCAGAAGTTCCCAATTGCTTCAAAAAGGCAACAATTATACCAGTGCCTAAGAAGAATATTGTGGGCTGCCTTAATGACTATCGCCCGGTAGCACTCACATTGACAGTGATGAGATGCTTTGAGAGGTTGGTCATGACTAGACTGAACTCCTGCCTCAGCAAGGAACTGAACTGAACCCATTGCAATTTGCCTATCACCACAATAGATCGATGACAGATGCAATCTCAATGGCTCTCCACACAGCTTTAGACCACCTAGACAACACAAGCATCTACGTCAGGATGCTGTTCATTGACTATAACTCAGCATTTAATACCATCATTCCCACAATCCTGATTGAGAAGTTGCAGAACCTGGACCTCTGTACCACCCTCTGCGATTGGATCCTCAACTTCCTAACCGGAAGTCCACAGTCCATGCGGATTGGTGAGAATAACATATCCTCCTCACTACAACCATTGTTGGTAGAATCTCAGGTGGTGATGAGAGGGTGTAGAGGAGAGATATATGCCAACTAGTGAAATGGTGCCGTAGCAACAACCTGGCACTCAACGTTAGTAAGATGGAAAAGCTGATTGGAGACTTCAGGAAGAGTAAGATGAAGGAACACATACCAATCCTCATAGAGGGATCAGAAGTGGAGAGAGTGAGCCGCTTCAAGTTCCTGGGTGTCAAGATCCCTGAGGACCTAACCTGGTCCCAACATATCGATGTAATTATAAAGAAGGCAAGATAATGGCTACACACACAAAATGCTGGTAGAACATAGCAGGTTAGGCAGCATCTATAGGGAGAAGTGATCTTGCTTCTCCCTATAGATGCTGCCAAGCCTGCTGTGTTCTACCAGCATTTTGTGTGTGTTGTTGTTTGAATTTCCAGCATCTGCAGATTTCCTTGTGTTTGCAAGATAATGGCTATACTTTATCAGGAGTTTGAAGAGATTTGGCATGTCAACAAATACACTCAAAAACTCCTACAGTTGTACTATGGAGAGCATTCTGACAGGCTGCATCACTGTCTGCTATGGAGGGGCTACTGCACAGGACTGAAAGAAGCTGCAGAAGGTTGTAAATCTAGTCAGCTCCATCTTGGGCACTACCCTACAAAGTACTCAGGACATCTTTAGGGAGCGGTGTCTCAGAAAGGCAGCGTCCATTATTAAGGACCTCCAGCACCCAGGGCATGCCCTTTTCCCATTGTTACCATCAGGGAGGAGGTACAGAAGCCTGAAGGCATGTACTCAGCAGTTCAGGAACAGCTTCTTCCCCTCTGCCATTCCATTCCTAAATGGACATTGAATCTTTGGACATTATCTCACTTTGTTTTAATATACAGTGTTTCTGTTTTTGAACTTTTAAAAAAAATCTATTCAATATATGTAATTAATTTACTTTTTTATTATTATTATTTTCTCTGCTAGATTATGTATTGCATTGAACTGCTGCTGCTAAATTAACAAATTTCACGTCACATGCCAGTGATAATAAACCTGATTCTGATTCTGATCTAATTTTGATGATACACTTTCTATGCTGCTAGAGTTAGTTGGGGCTTGGAGTAGGATCTCTTCCAAGTGTCAGGGAAAGTAATCTACTGTAGACAACAAAGTGGCTGAAAGTCCCCACAAAGATCCACAACAGGAAATACACTCGGTGGCCACTTTATTAGGTACAACTGTATACTTCCTCATTAATAGGCATATCTAATCAGCCAATCAGGTAGCTGCAACTCAATGTATAAAAGCATGCAGGCATGCTTCCAATAGGATGACAGTACCCTCAGATATAGCGACTTCTACAGGGTCAACGAAAGGAGCTACTGGCTTTTTTAAACATTTTTTTACAATCGCAAAACCCTGCTAGACTTTAAGAACTTCATGCTGGTCTACACCCATCAGCAAGTTGTTCACTGGCAGAGAAACTGAAGGACAAAAGAGCATAGGAAATAGGAACAGGAGTAGGGCATCTGGCCATCGAGCCTGCTCCACCATTCAGTAAGATCATGGCTGAATTGGCCATGGATTTATCTCCACCTACCTGCCTTTTCCCCAAAACCCTTAATTCCCCTACTGTGCAGAAATCTACCCAACCTTGTCTTAAATATATTTTCTGAGGTAGCCTCCACTGCTTCATTAGGCAGAGAATTCCACAGATCCACCACTCTCCGGGAAAAGCAGTTCCTCTTCATCTCCATCCTAAATCTACTCTGCTAAATCTTGAGGCTATGCCCCCCACTAGATTCACCTATCAGTGAAAACAACTTTCCTGCCTCTATCTTATCAATCCCTTTCATAATTTAATATGTTTCTATCAGATCTCCTCACATTCTTCTGAATTCCAGAAAGTACTGTCCAAGGCAACTCATTCTCTCCTCATAGTCTAATCCCCTCATTTCTGGAATCAACCTGCTGAACCTCCTCTGCACCACCTCCAAAGCCAGTATATCCTTTCTCAAATAAGCAGACCAGAACTGCACGCAGTACTCCAGATGTGGCCTCACTGGTGCTCTAAACATTTGCAGCATAACCTCCCTGCTCCTAAATCGAATCCCTCTAGCAATGAAGGGCAACATTCCATTTGCCTTCTTGATAGCTTGCTGCACCTGCAAACCACCCTTTTGTGATTCATACACAAGCACTCCCAAGTCCCTCTACACAGCAGCAAGCTGCGATTTTTTTTTTACCATTTAAATAATAATCTGCTCTTTCATTTTTCCTTCCAAAGTGGATGACCTTGCATTTATCAACATTGTACTTCATCTGCCACTCACTTAACCCATCTATATTTCTCTGCAAACTCTTTATATCTTCTGTACAATTTGCTTTTCTAATCAATTTAGTATCTTCAGCAAACTTAGTGAGAGTACACCGAGTCCCCACTTCCAGATCATTAAAGCATATCGTGAAAAGTTGTGAGCCCAGCACCCGCCCTATGGCACACTGCTCACCACTCATTGCCAACCAGAGTAACACCCATGTATCCCAACTCCCTGCTTTCTATTAGATAACCAGTCCTCTATCCATGCTAATACATCACCCCCAACTCTATGCATCCTTTTCTTAAGGATAAGTCTTATATATGGCACCTTATCAAGTGCCTTCTGGAATTCCAAATAAATAACGTTCATCTTTTCCCCTCTATCCGCTGTGCTCATTATGTCCTCAAAGAACTTTAGTAGGTTTGTCAAACAGGACCTGTCTTTGCTGAATCCATGCTGCATCTAACTGATGGATCCATTTCTTTCCAGATGCCTAGTTATTTCTTCTTTGTTGAGATCTTCAAGCATTTTTCCAACTACAGATGTTAAACTAGCTGGCCTATTTCCAGCATCTGCAGATTTCTTCGTGTTGGCCTATAATTACCTGCCTTTTGCTTACATCCCTTTTTGAACAGTGCCTTGACATTCGCCGTCTTCCAACCAACTGGGATCTGCCCTATATCCAGAGAATTTTTGTAAATTATCACTAAAGCCTCTCTTATAACTTCTGCCATCAGGAGCAGGGGACTTATTTATCTTCAGGCCATGGCCAGTAAATCATACCCCTTTGTACTGATTTGTGCCACAAGTTCATTGACCTTGTTTCAAATACTACTGTTATGGTCCAGTCCGGAGCCCACATTCCAGGTCTTGATTCGGTCCACAGACTCCGAACTCTGGGTCTTGTAGCCATCCCTCCTTTCGCCCTTGAGCCCAATTAGTCACACCTGTGGATCTCTGTGGCTTGTTGGGGCTCAAGGAGGCACATCTGATGCCCATCGGCTGGCAGTGTATATAGGGGGCTCTGGGACTGAGTGGAGTTGGGGGGCTTGTCCTGCCCCTCTGGTTTGGAGTGCCCATTGTTAAAGATGAGTTCTTTGTGTAAGTCTGGCAGTCACCCTGGACCTAGTTCCCCTCCTATCCCTTGCCTCTGTTGGGCAAGCCCGGCTGGACTGTTGTTGCCCAGTGGGGGACTCTGCCCCTTTCCATCCCTTGCTGCTGATGGGTTGTGCCCTGCAACCTACCCAGGTGCCCTGTGACCTGCTCAGACCCCTGTGTTCCTGCCTGGGAGGTCTGGGCCCTGTCTAGGAGTTATGTGGCCTGCCCAGAGGTCTCTGCCCCTAGTACTTCAGTGCCTGTGTCCTGTGCTTGGGTCCAGCCCCCTGCCCCTTATGACAACTATGGGTGTACAAATAAGGTGCCCTTACACTCATTGTGCTTTTAAAATCTTGTAATTGTTTACTCTTTTGCACTTAACTTTTCTTCATTCCACTCCTATTTTTTTATCTTTTGCTTTTACTTTATCTTTATCCACACTTTTTTACTTTATCTATATTTCTCCAATCTGTTGAAACCACCCTGCTATTATTTAGTTTAAAGCCCTATCCACAGCTGTAGTTATGCAATTCACTAGGATCCAGGTCCCATCATGATTCAGGTAGAGCCTGTCCCATTGGTACAGTTCCCTCCTTCCCCAATACTGGTACTAATTTCCCATGAATTCAAATCCACTTCTCCCCCACCAATCCTTGAGCCATGCATTTAATTCTCTAATCTTCTTGATCCTCATCCTTCCTAAAGCCCCTAATCTCATCCACACAGGGAGCAAGAATTTCAGACCTGTTGGGACAATCTTAAGGGCTGAGACTCCTCCAGCACAGTCCCTTGGATCCCACTACCCACCTCATTGAGTCACACCCTCTTGTCCCTGAGCACAGACTGAATTTGAGGCAGCTAATCTAATGGGTGTGACTACCTCCTGAAACAGAGAATCCAGGTAACTCTCCCCTCCCTGATGTGCCTCAGTGTTTGAAGCTCAGATTCTAGGTTATCATCTTTGAGCCTGAGTTCCTCGAGCAGCCAACACTTGCTGCAGATGTGATCACCTGATCCTGCATCATCCCTACTTTATTTAATTGGCTGTAATATAGTGACTTTTTATTCAAACACTACAAAAGCCTTACCTGCTACTGACCTGTGCCCCCTCTCTGAAGCCTCTTGAGCCAAAGCCTCAAGTTTCCAATCCTACACTGGTCCACACACACAATGGCTGCTCTGCTCTCACCCTGCTTTACTTTTATTTGCTCATCGGAGCTGGACTTGTGCAGACCTTGAGGTTGCCTGTGACAGAGTGGTGTCAGGAAAGAAGGCAGTGTGCAGTCTAACAGCAAGTGATTGTCTTAGTTGCTTTTCTTGTGATTACAAGATCTTGTTGGACATTGGTGCTGTGGAATGCTGCAAGTTTGGTTTATTGGTGAACAGCAGTGATGGAACAGCTGTGTGGCCTTGGTAGTAGTGAGGCGAGGCCTCAAAATGCTGTGTCCCTGCTTGTAGTCGTCCAGAGGAAGGTTTTCGAGTTGGGCACTCCACTGGAGTGCCGGAGGTCGTGTGGCGTAGTTTCCATGCTGAAGCAGGTGCTGCCTCCCAGTGTTCACTCAGCAGAAGACAAGCTGTACTGTGTTTAGCTGCAGACTATTGCAACATTCATGAACTCGGGGACTTGGACTACAGTATATATTTGTGCGACTGTATTTTACTGCTATATTACATGTGCTATGTCAGCCTTATGCCGTGTATGAGTGTTGGTACTGTGTTTTGCACTTTGGCCCCTGAGTAATGTTGTTTCATTTGGCTGTATTCATGGGTGTTCATGTATGGTTGAGTAACAATTAAAATTGAATGCCACAATAGGTCTATGGCAGATGCAAAGACAATGGCTTTTCACACAGCCTTGGATCACCTGGACAGTACAAACACCTATTTCAGGATGCTATTCAATGACTATAGCTTGCTGTTTAACACCATCATTCCCACAGTCCTGATCAATAAGCTATAGACCCTGGGCCTCTGTATCTCCCTCTGCAATTGGTTTCTTGACTTCCTAACTGGATACCACTGCTTGTGTGGATTGGTGATATTATCACTTCCTCAGTGATATTCAACACTGGTGCACCTCAGGGGCGTGTGTTAGCCCACCGCTCTACTTTTCCTATATCCATGACTGTGTGGCTAGGCATAGCTTAAATACTATCTATAAATTTGCTGATGATACTAACATTGTTGGTAGAATCTCAGCTGGAGATAAGAGGGTGTACAGGAGCGAGATATACCAACCAGTAGAGTGGTGTCGCAGCAACAACCTGGCACTCAACGTCAGTAAGATGAAAGAGCTGATTGTGGACTTCAGGAAGGGTAAGTCGAGGCAACATGAACTAATCCTCACAAAGGGATCAGAAATGGAGAGAGTGAATAACTTCAAGTTCCTGGGGGTTAAAATCACTGAGGATCTACCCTGGTCCCAACATATCGATCCAGCTATAAAGAAGGCAGGACAGCAACTATATCTCATTAGGAATTTGAAGAGATTTGGTTTGTTGATTAAAACACTTGAACATTTTTATAGATGTACCTTGGAGAGCATTCTGACAGGCTGCATCACTGCCTCCTGTGAAGGAGGAGCTATGCACAGGACTGAAAGAAGCTACGGAAAATTGTAAAATTAGTCAGCTCCATCTTGGATATTAGCCTCAATAGTATCCAAGACACCTTCAAGGAGCAACATCCACTAGTAAGAACCCCCATCACAAAGGACATGTCCTCTTCTCTTTGTTAATGTCAGGAAGGAGGTAAAGACACTCACAAAGTGATTCAGGAACAGCTTCTTCCCCTCTGCCATAAAATTCCTAAATGGATATTGAATCCATAATTACTACTTCACATTTTTATATATGTAAAAAAAAATGAAATTTTTGACTTTGCACTACGTTTAATTTAGTATACATATATACTTACTGTAATTGATTCTACTTTTTCTTTCTATTTTATCATGTATTGCATTGAACTGCTGCTGCTAAGTTAACAAATTTCATGACACATGCCAATGATAATAATCCATTCTGATTCTGAATGGTCAAGTAGTTCAGTTGCTGTTTAGACCAAACATCAGCATAGCAAAGAGATGTGATCTAAGTGAATTTGACTGTTGAATGGTTGTTGGTGCCAAATGGGGCAGTTTAACTATCTCAGCAACTGCTGATCTCCAAGGATTTTCATGCATAGCAGTCTCTAGACTTTACAGAGAATAGTATAAAAACAGAAAATATCCAGGAAGCAGTTTTTTTTTTTGGGGGGGGGGGGAAATACTGCCTTGTTAACAAGAGAGGTCAAAGAAGAATGACTAGAATGGTTTAAGCTGACAGGAAGTTGACAGTAACTAAAGTAATCACTTGTTACAACAGTAGTGTGCAGAATGCCCAACACATTGAACCTTGAAGTGGATGGAGTGGATGAAGTGGTTGTAGTAGTAGAAGCCCATACTGTATATAGATAGACAGATAGATACTCATTAGCTATTGTATTTGGTTATTTAAAGCACTGTGTTTGTGTATGAAATCTGTTTATTTACATCTTGGATCTGGAAGCAGCAAACAAAATAATCAATATGATGATTGTCTTTGTGAGATGAATATGGTTCTTTTATTTTATTTGAAATAAAGATTGACTTCTTATCATAAATTTAATTATGCTTATTAATGGGAAATCAACACACACACTTACTCAGTTATTGTGTAACCCATTTAGAATAGGAATATTAAGAAAATATATCTACTTATTGCGGTAGTCAATTCTATACTGAACTGAAAAATTTGTAAAATAAAAATTTTGCAAAGTGTACCTATACTTAAATAATCCTACAGCTAACATACTATTCCCATTATGTGCATTGGATGAATACACAAATCAAAGCTTGCTTATTGCTTTGTTCTTTCCACAGTATCAAAAGTGAAAAAAAAGGAAGGCAACTAACTAGGAGAAAACATATAAAGCTTTTGCAACTGCATCTTTGTGGTGTTTTGACATTGTGTCTGGCCATCAAATTTAATCAGGTTGTTTTGTAACTAGTAAGTCACGAAGTAGTTGGTCATGTGAAATTGATTTCAACAGAGAATAAAAAATATTCTAACACTTATTTTCTTATTTTCCAGCACTAACATTCCATCCCTTGACATTCAATGACATCACCATCACTGTATCCCCTACTATCAACATCCTACGGGTTACCATTAACAGGAAACTGAACTGGTCTAGCTAAATAAACACAGTGGCTACCAGAGCAGATCAAAGGCTAGGAATCCTATGGCGTTTAACTCACCTCCTGACTTCTCAAAGCCTGTCCACCATCTACAAGGCTCAGGTCAGGAGTGTAATGGAATACTTGCCACTCACCTGGATGAGTGCAGCTCCATCAACACTCAAGAAGCTTGACACCATCCAGTACAGGGCAGTGCACTTGATTGGTACCCCTTCCACAAGCATCTAAGCCTCCACCATTGATGAACAGTTGTAGCAATGTGTACTATCTACAAGATGCACTGCAACAACACACCAAATTCCTAAGGCAGCGCCTTCTAGACTATGACCACTACCATCTAGAAAGATGAGACCGGCAGATAGCTGGGAACACCACCACATGGAAATCCTCCTTCAAGTCACTCACCATCCTGACTGTGAAACATATCGCCATTCCTTCATTGTCGCTGGATCAAAATCATGGAATTTCCTCCCTAACAGCACTGTGGGTGTACCTACACCTCAGGGACTGCAGCAGTTCAAGAAGGCAGCTCATCACCACCTTCTCAGGAGCATCTAGGGATGGGCAATAAATGCTGGCTTAGCTGGTGATGCCCAAATCCTGTAAATGAATAAATAAAAAATAAAACTTAGAATTATTTCTTCAGAGAGACTGTATACACCTTCAGTGGTAGCCTGGTTGGATAATGGGCAATGATTTCTAATTGCCATGAAGTAAATACTTTTTTTAATTGGGTACTTTTGGGTTTCTTGCTTTGCAGCTGCCTATAAGTAGACAAATCTCAAGGTTGTATAATTTATATGTTCTTTGATAATAAATGTACTTGGGCTCTTTGAATCTTTGAAATAACCACAACCTTGAAAATATATCACACAAACAAAAAAGCTTGAAGAAAATGAGTTCACTGATTGCCATGTTATGAATCTACATTACCTGCATTTGGAACACAGCAGGCCAGGCAGCATCTATAAGGAGAAGCACTGTCAACATTTCGGGCCAAGACCCTTCGTCAGGACCCTTCGTTAGTCCTGACGAAGGGTCTCAGCCCAAAACATCGACAGTGCTTCTCCTTATAGATGCTGCCTGGCCTGCTGTGTTCCACCAGCATTTTGTGTGTGTTGCTTGAATTTCCAGCATCTGCAGATTTCCTCGTGTTTACCTGCATTTTCTCTTTTTTAACCTATATTTAATAAAATAGAAGGGTTATTCTGTGCAAATGGTTTGTTAAATGGCGAGTTACCAAAGGTGTAAGGGAAATTATCCAATTTTCCATTATTCATTTATACTGATAGCGATCACTGGGATTACACTTGTGAATTCCCAATTTATACTTCTGACAAAACTCTCTGAGCGTACAAAGGAGAAATCAATCAAGTCATGTAATTCTGAATATGTTTTACAATTCAAAAACACATTTAAACATGAGAATGCTACTTGGCTTTTTGTAGCGTGAGAATTCACCTCACTTTTAGGGGACAATTGAACATAACATCTATTCTTTTTGTTTTCCTCATATCGTGGCATTAATTTATTTATTCCTTTTGAGAAAAAATCTTTACGGATCAGCCACAAAACTTGTGTTTGCTGAGCAATAGCTAGACGACAAAGCTCTTCATCTTTAATTTATAATTATGCACATCAATACACACGACCTTCTACTGAAACACAGTAGAGAGCATCCTAAAATGCTGCATTGCTACAAGGTAAAGAAACTGCACTGCAACAGACAGGAAGGATCTACAATGGGTTGTCAAACCTGCCCAGAGCCTCACCTGCATCAGCCTGCACACTATCAAGTGCATATATACAGAAAAGTACCAGATAAAGACCAGCAATATCATAAAGGATCCCACACACTCTGCTCATCAGGGAGGAGACAACACAGCACCCAGCACCCATAGCAGGACCACCAGGCTCAAAAACAGTTACTTTCCCCAAGCAGTAAGGCTGATCAACACTTCCACCCACTAACCCTCTCCAGAACACCATTCCCCACCACAATTACCTCATAATTTTCTTTTAGAGACACCTTACGTACAGGCACTCATGTCCTTAGCATCACTTCATTTATATACATTCTATCAATGTATATAAGCTATTTCATGTATTTGTATTTATTGAGTTTTTTAATAATTGTATTCTTTATCTTGCTGTGTTTTTTTGTTCTGCATTGGATTCTTAGAAAGAGCTGACATAGGATTGAAGGTGTAGAATCCTTGTGGGCAGAGTTAAGAAGCTGCAAGGATAAAAATACCCTGAGGGGAGTATTATACAGGCCTCTGAACAGTAGCCAGCATGTGGATTACAAATTACAATGGGAGATAGAAAATGTATGTCAACAGAGCAATGTTATGATAGTCAAAGGGGATTTCAGTATGCAGCTAGATTGTAAAAATCAGGTTGGTGTTGGATCCCAAGAGGGAGAATTTATAGCATGCTGACAAGATAGCTTTTTAGAGCAATCAAGGACAAGAGAAAATCTGCTGGAAATCCAAGCAACACACACAAAATGCTGGAGGATCTCAGCAGGTCAGGCAGCATCTATGGAGAAGAGTACAGTCGATGTTTCGAGCTGAGACCCTGCACCAGGACCGGAGGAAAAAAGATGAGAAGTCAGTGTAGGGGGAGGGGAGGAAGAAATACAAGGTAGCAGGTGATAGGTGAAACCAGGAAGAGGGAGGGTTGAGGTAGAGACTGGGAAGTTGATTGGTAAGACATATGAAGGGAATCTGATAGGAAAGGACAGAAGGCCATGGAAGAAAGGAAAGAGGGGAGAGCACCAGAAGGAGGTAAGGAGATAAAATGAGAGAGGGGAATGGGGAATGGTGCACGGGGGACATTTCCAGAAGCTCAAGAAATTAATGTTCATGCCATTAGGTTGGAGACTACCCAGATGGAATATAAGGAGTTGCTCCTCCAACCTGTGTGTGGCCTCATCTCAGTAGTAAAGAAGGTCTTGGATTGACATGTCAGAATGGGAATGGGAAGTGGAATTAAAATGGACAGCCACTAGGAGATCCTGCTTTTTCTGGTGGATGGAGTGTAGGTTCTCAGCAAAGTGGTCTCCCAATCTACGTTGGATCTGACCAATATACAGGAAGCCACACCAAGACACCGGATACAGTGGAGGACCCCAAAAGACTCACAGATGAAGTGTCACTTCACCTGGAAGAACTGTTTGGGGCCCTGAATGATAGTGAGGGAGAAGGTGTAGGGGCAGGTGGAACACTTGTTCTGCTTTCAAGGATAAGTACCAGGAGGGAGATCAGTGGGAAGGGATGAATGGACAAGAGAGTCGCTTTGAGAGTGATCCCTGCAGAAACCAGAAAGTTGTGGCTGCGGAGAAAGATGTGCTTAGTGATGGAATCCTGTTGGAAATGGCTGAAGTTCTGGAGAATTATGTGCTGGATGTGGAGCCTTGTGGGGGGTTAGGTGAGGCCAAGGGGAACCCTATCCCTGATGAAGTCGCTAGTTCGAGCCTCAGCTAAGGCAGTGTGTGTGTCCTTGAGCAAGGCACTTAACCACACATTGCTCTGCGATGACACCGGTGCCAAGCTGTATGGATCCTTGCCCTTCCCTTGAACAACATTGGTGGCTTGGAGAGGGGAGACTTACAGCATGGGCAACTGCCGGTCTTCAATACAACCCTGCCCAGGCCTGCATCCTGGAAACTTTCCAAGGCGCAACTCCATGGTCTCTCAAGATTAACGGATGCCTATGTTATGTATGTGCAGTTTTGGTAACCTGCCTGCAGAAAAATGCAAATAAGGTTGAAAGAGTACAGAGAAAATTTACAATGATTTTACCAGGGCTGGAGGACCTGGGTTATAAGGAAACATGGATAGGTTAGAACTTTATTCCTTGGTACATTGAAGATTGAAGAGAGATTTGATAGAGGCATACCAAAGTATGAGGAGTACAGATAGAATAAATGCAAGAGGGCATTTCCACTGAGATTGTGTAGGACTACAGCTAGAGTTCTTTGGTTAAGGCTGAAAAGTGAAAAGTTTAAGGGGAACATGGGAGAATGTTCTTCAATGAGATGGTTATAAGAACGTGCAATGAGCTGCCAATGCAAATTGTGCATGGAAACTTGATTTCAGTGTTTAAGAGATGTTTGGATAGACACATATATGGCAGGGATATAGGTATCTATGGTCTGGGTGCAGGTCCATTGAAGTAGGCAGTTTAAATGGTTTGGCATGGACTAGGTGGGCCGAGAGTCCTGTTTCAGTGTTGAACTTTCCTATGACTGAATGTTTGCTCTATTATATTCATTCTCTTTTGTTTTTAATTTTTTAACTTTCCTTGTTAGCTGTGGTTGCATCATCCATTAGAATACTTCTTGGGATGTATCTATCCAAGGCATTCCTAATTGCTTCCAGAAACTCCAGCCATTGCTGTTCTGTCATCATGCCTGATTGAATTCCCTTCCAATCAACTTTGGCCAGTTCCACTCTTATGCCTCTAGAATTCCATTTACTCCATTCTAATTCTTCAGCTTCTCCCTCTCAAATTGCAGGCTGTAGTCTATCATATTATGATCACTGACTCTTAAGGGTTCCTTGACCTTAATCTCCCTAATCAAATCCAGTTCATTACACAACAACAAACCCAGAATAGATTTCCCCTGGTGACCTCAACCCACAAGTTGCTCTAAAAAGCAGCACACAAAATGCTGGAGGATCTCAACATGTCAGGCAGTGCCTATGTCCTTTCCGACCTACATCCTTGAAAGCTTCACATGTTCTTGATCTTTTCAATGATTTCAAGTTACTAACTCATCTTGAATGTCAAGCACCTGACCTTCTTGACCAACCTCCCATGCAGGACCTTAACAAATGTCTTACTAAAATCCATGTAAACAAATTTCACTACCTTGTCTTCATCAACTTTCCTGGTAACTTCCTCAGAAAACTTTATAAGATTGGTTAACCATGCTGACTATCCCTAATTAGTCAGTGTATATCCAAGTATTCATATATTTGGTCCCTTAGAATACTTTCCAATAACTTTTCCACTACAGATGTCAGGCTCATAATTTCTAGTTTAGTTTTTAGAGGCTTTCTTAAACAAAGGTACAAAATTGATCACCTCCAATCCTCCATTAACTTACCTAATGATTATTTAAATATTCGTGCCAGGGCTCCTGCAGTCTCTGCACTTGCCTGCCACTGGCTCCAAGGGAACACAATGTCAGGCCCTAGGGATTTATCCACCCTAATTTCCCTCAAGACATCAAACACCTCCTTGTCTGTAATCCGTATAATGGGAAGTTAGTGGGTTTGGAAGTTTTTAAAAACCAACTCATGGCACCTAAAAAAGTGATAAGGACAGAAAAGTTGAAATATGAAGGTAAGCTAGCTAATAATATCAAAGAAGATACCATAAGTATTTTTAACATATGTTTAAGGAGTTTAAGGGGTAAAAGAGAGGCAAGAGTAGATATTGGACCGCTGGAAAATGATGCTGGAGAGGTAGTAATGGGGGACAAGGAAATAGCGGACAAACTGAATAAGTATTTTGCATTTGCCTTCTCTGTGGAAGACACTGGCAGTATGTTAGAAGTTTGAGTGTGTCAGCTGGCAGAAGTGAGTGCAATTTCCAATAATTGGGAGAATGTGCTTGGGAAGCTGAAAGGTCTGAAGATGGATAAGTTACCTGGAACATATGGACTGCAGCAAAAATTTCTAAAAGGGATGGCTGTGGAAATTATGGAGGCATTGGTAATGATCTTTCAAAAATAACTAGATTCTGGCATGGTTCCAGAGGACTGGATAATTGCAAATTTACTTCACTCTTCACGGAGGGAGGGAAGCAGAAGAAAGGAAATTATAGGCCAATTAGCCTGGCCTCAGTGGTTAGGAAGATGTTCGAGTCAATTGATAATGATGAGGTCTCAGGGTACTTGGAAACACATGGTAGCATAGGCCACAGTCAGCATGGTTTCCTTAAGGGAAAATCTTGCCTGACTAATCTGTTGGAATTCTTTGAAGAAATAACAAGCAGGATAGACAAATAAGAATCAGTGGATGTTGTGTACTTGGATTTTCAGAAGGCTTCAGACAAGTTGCTGCACATGAGGCTGCGAAGCAAGTGTTACAAGTATTACATGGTATTACAGGAAAAACACTTGGCAGAAGGCAAAAAGTGGGAATGAAGGGAGCCTTTACTGTTTGGCTGCCAGTGACTAGTGTGTTCCACAGGTGTCAGTGTTGGAACCGCGCCTTTTAACATTATATGTCAATGATTTTGATAATAGAAGTGATGGCTATGAAGATAGGTAGAGGTGTTGGTTGTGTTGAAGAAACAGAAGGACTTAGAGAAATTAGGAGAATGGGCAAAGATGTGGCAGATGGAATAGAGTGTCAGGAAGTGTATGGTCATGCACTTTAGTAGAAGGAACAAAAGTATGGACTGTTTTCTAATAGGGCAGAAAATTCAAAAATCTAAGGGGCAAAGGGAGTTTGGAGTCCTCACAAACAAGAGAAAATCTGCAGATGCTGGAAATCTAAGCAAAACACTCAAAATGCTGAAGGAACTCAGCAGGCTAGGAGGCATATATGGAAAACAGTAAATAAAAATAATTTACTCTTTTCCATAGATGCTGCCTGGCCTGTTGAGTTTCCCCAGCATTTTGTGTGTATTGCTTGGGATTCCTAATGCAGGATTCCCAGAAGGTTAACTTTCAGGTTATGTCAGAGTGAGGAAGGAAAATGCAATGTTATTATTTATGAGGGGTGATTGATATGTTTGTGGCCTAAGGTAGAAGGAGTCAATTTTAGAAAACCTAGCACATTTATTTTTCAGCATAGTCCCCTCCTACATTTACACAGTTAGTTCACCGGTCATGGAGCATACGGATCTTGGACCTCTAGAAAGTGTCCACAACAGGGGTGATTGATAAGTTTGTGGCCTAAGGTAGCAGGAAATGAGTTATACATCTCGCGTTAGATGCACATGCAGTTCAACTCTGAGTGATTATGCAGAAAGTTTGAAATTAATAACTCATCAGGGTGATTGATAAGTTTGTGGCCTAAGGTAGAAGGAGATGAGTTATTAACTTCAAACTTTCTGCATTATCACTCAAAGAGTTGAACTGCATGTGCATGTAATGAGAGCTGTATAACTCATCTCCTTCTACCTTAGGGCAGAAACTTATCAATCACCCCTGCTGTGAACCCTTTCTAGAGGTCCAAGATCTGTATGCTCCACAACCTCTGGACTAAGTGTGTAAATGTAGGAGGGGACTATGTTGAAAAATAAATGTGCTAGGTTTTCTAAAATTGACTCCTTCTACCTTAGGCCATGAACATATCAATCACCCCTCGTATTTTAAGAGGAATAGACTATAAAAGCATGGATGTAATACTGAGACTTTATAAGGCTTGGTGAGGCCTTAATTGGAGTATTATGAACAGTTTTGGGCCCCTTATTTAAGAAAGGATGTGCTGCCATTGCAGAGAGTTCAGAGAAGGCTCACAAGAATGATTTTAGAAATGAAAGGGTTATCATATGAGGAGCACTTGACTCTATAAGATTGAAGGGGATCTTATTTAAATCTATTGAATGTTGAAAGGCCTAGATAGAGTGAACGTGTAGAGGATAAATTTATAGCGGGGGGAGTCTAGGAGCAGAGGCACAGCCTCAGAATAGAGGGACGTCCATTTTGAATGGAGATGGGAAGGAATTTCTTTAGTGAATGGGTGATGAATCTATGAAATTCATTGCCACAGGCAGTTATGGAGGCCAGGTCATTGGGTGTACTTAAGGCAGAGGTTGACAGATTTTTGATTCATTAGGACATGTAAGGTCCTTATGGAGAGAAGTCAGGAGTACGGGACAGAGAGGGAAAATGCATCAGCCATGATGAAATGGTGGAGCTAACTCAATGGGCTGAATAGCTTAGCTCCTCTCCTGTACTTTCTGGTCTTTTGGTCTACCAATCCGGAATAACAATTACTTTGTTCTCCTTTACAGTTGTGTACTGAAAATGACATTAAACAATCTTGAATAATTAAGGAGCTATGAATGTAAGCTTTAAATAAATCACTATGAAACCCCTTTTAACTGGGTGTCTCTAAAAACCCAGCTGGCTAGCCCCTCATTAACAAGCTAATGGACTCAGCGGTGTGAAAATCCCCTTTCTCGAATTCCATATATTTAGGTTCGATATGACCTCAGTCCCATCAGACTGGGAGAGCTGGGATGTTTCAAACACCCACACCCCAATCCAAGGGACTACTGTGTAAATGCTGTCCATCTGCAATTACCCGCTGGCAAGAAATAACAGTTTGTACACTGAATACAATTACAAAGAAAGAATATTTACAAATTTCAGCTTTATCAAAGTTAGTATAAACTGAAAAAGAAAAAAAAAGAAAAAGGGCCAATTACAGTTAACTTTCTTTCTTTTTACAATATTTTTATTCAGAAGAAAAAAAAGATTTACAGAGTGCAACACATAGATACATCTCAACATAACTTGTGTACATTCATATATTGTAATAAAATTGATCAAAATGTTATAGCATATCACATAAAGGTATACCACTCTGTAATCAAAAATTTAAAGATAGGTCATACATCATAAAAGAATTTTTATATATATATATTTTTTTTTTTTAAAGTCAACCCCCTACCAACTACCAAAGAAAAAAGCTGATGGATGACAATGGATAATTAGGAAAAAAAACATATTCACTTAAGAAGAGAAGATAAAAATATACATAAAAGTCTGTGCACTGTTAAACTTTATAAATTGGAAAAGTAATTTAGGAAAGGTCCCCAAATATCATAAAAAGATTGTTTTGAATTTGACTGAGCAGCAGATCTTTTCTAAATTTAAATACAACATAATATCATGTAGCCATTGAAGATGTGTAGGAGGGGTAGACTCCTTCCATTTAAGGAAGATTGCTCTTCTTGCTAAAAGTGAGGTAAAAAGTAAAACCTGTAGGTTATGAGTATTTAAAGTTATATCTTCATTTGCAATAATACCAAACAAGGCAGTAAGGGGATTTGGGTCAAATTGGACCCTAAAAAGTTGAGAGAAGGTATGAAATACTTCCCGCCAAAACTTTTCAATTGTAGAGCAAAACCAAAACATATGAATTAAAGAGGCATCAGCAGAGTTGCATTTATTACAAAGTGGAGAAACATTCGGGTAAAAACTGGAGACCTTCTGTTTAGAAATGTAAGCTCTATGAACCACTTTAAATTGTAGAAGAGAATGACGAGTACAGAAAGATGATTTATTAACCCGTTTAAGAATTTTATTCCATCTATCATCAGAAATCTGACAATTTAGGTCATCCTCCCAAGCTTTTTTTATTTTACCTAAAAAGTCTTGTCTAGAATCAATCAACAAGTTATAGTAATAGAACCATTAACAAAAGGTTTTAAATTTAAAAGATTGTCCAGTAAATTTTTATCAGGACCTATAGGAAAAGTAGCTAATTGGAAACATAGAAAATCTCTAATTTGAAGATATCTGTAAAAATGTGATTTTGGGAGTGCAAATTTATTTGACAATTGGTCAAATGAAGCAAGAGATCCTGAGATAAACAGGTCCCAAAAACACTTAATACCTAATTCATCCCAATCTTTAAAGACTTTATCAGTAATGGAAGGGATAAAAAAATAATTAAGGAGAATGGGAGATGATAATGAAAAATTTGCTAAACCAAAAAATTGTCTAAATTGAGACCAGATCCTTAAAGTTCGCTTACAGTTAACTTTGAAATTTATCAACCCATCATTTTTTAAAAGATTTTTTTGATGTCAGGACCTTACAACCATTTGTAAGTGGTAGAGACATATCTGACCAGTGGGATAGACTAGGGATATTTCATCAGTGCATCATAGGCCAGCCTATCTGGGGATTCCTGACTCTTTGAAAACCTCCTTATCCCATCTTTGGCTCCTCCAGCTTCAACCACCACTTGTGACCCTTCCTGTTTATTAGAGGGTGCCTCCTCCTGTCATGTGTTCTGGTAGCTTCCATCCCCCTGCTCCTTGACTGAACTAAGTTTAAGCAGGTGCTGCCAAACAACTTTAACCTCTGCTGGTGCCAACCCACAAGACCTATCTTGGAAAGGGGTGCCCTCAGTCACTCTAGTAAGTATGGCAAATACTCCTGGAGTAACCAACATCAGACTCAGCAGTAGAAAAGTCATCTTCCCATCCCAACATCTTCTCAGTTAATCTCCTTTTCCATTCTTTGGGCATTTTGGCAAACTTAGGGGATCCTGTCACTTTAGCTACTCCTCCAGGATGTAACTAACTTGTGTAGACTCAATGTACCATACGGTTCCTCATTTCTGCCCATCCTGCTTAGGAGAAACTTGCATCTTCTCAAAAGCAACTTTGAACACAGGGTGAATGGACAAGGTTTTCAATGTTTTCTCCATTTCTCTCCTTGCATGTTCCCATCAGCCTCCTTGCAATGGAAGTATTTGTTCCCACAAGAACGGAAGCTCCACCCTTTTCAACTGGATCCGGGCAGACCAACACTGGTGTGTCAATAGTTTCCGGTACTCCAACATCATCTTCTGAAAACTCCGGTTTTAACAACAAGTAACCATCGTATAAGTACTGATCATTACTAGGGTTCCAAATCTCAACGACACTGAGTGACATCAATGGTAAATGTGTCAAATACTGGCTGTAAAATGATCTATAAGGCAAAGTAACTTGAGAACCTATGCCAAGTATGGCTCTAGCATAAACACCTTCAATCTGTATGGATACATCGGAGCTCAGTTCCACTAAACCTTCAGGAATAGTGTTTTGTATTTTAGTTTCTCCCTTGATACATGGATAGCAACATGTCCTCTCCGAAACATCAGGCTGGTCCTTTACTGGATCCTTCTGCAGGTTTACCTCTATTCTTTACCATTTGATTAACTACTGATTTACTTTCTGAAGATTTTTCTGTTCTTCACAATCTTGTTTGAAATGTCCGTCTTCTCCACAGTTGTAAGAGAACGTACTGGTCACTTGCCTGGTCAAGGGACCCTGTTCAGTAGCAGCCCTTGCTGTGGTAGGTTCCACCAGTGAGTCCGGCTTCCTATCGGCCTTGTTATGCTTTGTGGCAGAACCAACCGATGTCATCCGAAATACCTCTGCCCTCAAATCTTTCACAACATCCTGCAAAACCCCTGCTTTAGCAACAGAAACTAATACTGAGGAGTTTGCCCTGCTGACAAAGGTCTCCCACTCCTCTATTGCATTTTCCTCCTCTAACTTCTCTGAGTAACTTGGTAAAAGATAGAGGAGGGCCCATTTTCTGAGTCATTAGAGCAATCAAGTCATGTGACAGTGTGCCATTCACAACTTGCTCCATCCTCAAGCAATTTGTCTCAGACAGTTGAATGCCCCCTTTGTGGCACAATATTGCAGCAGCTTCTCCAACTTGAAAACGTGGGCAGACAACTTTTCTTCTTCCTCCCGAAATGTGTGCCTCAACTTCATCCTAAGATCGGCTGCACTTCCAGCAGTGCCAAAAGCATATTCCAGAGCTTGCAGATAATTAGCTGATATAGCTAATGGATTTTCTGCCTTGAGGAACCACTCTATATCAGCCATGGGTTCTTTTAGTCTCTGTTTTTTTCATATTATCAAAGCACTGCCATTTATCCAGCAGCTGTGTGTCTGCTCAGCCCAAACCTTATATTCTTCTTCCTCATTGGGCATGGGCCTGGCCCCAGAGAACACTCCCACTCTACAATAACTTTGGCTCTCCACAGATATACTTTTGTATTTATCAACCAGTGATGTAATAGCCAAAATGAGCTCAGAATTTAAATCAACCACTGAAGAACTCATTAGACCTTTCACATCAGGCAACTCCTTCCCCTCACTCCACAGAAATGAGAGCAACTTGTCTTTAAAATCTCTGCCCTCAGCTACGGGAAACTTGCCTTCCAATTCTTCACCCTCATCTACACTCCCCTCTTCTCTAAAGCATGGACAACCCATTGCCCTGCCTCTCCAGGTACCCCAACCATACGAAACAGATCCACTCCCATCATGTCATTGCTAGTCTGAGCTAAAACATCTTTGCCCGTCATTTGGTCAAACTGCTATTCCATGATTGTAACTTTCTCTAATACTTCAGTGCTGCTTAAAACCATGAACAAAAATTCAGCTGGGCTGCAGCTATCCACCCTGCTCAGAACACAAGCCTTAGTTATGGGTAGTCTCTTTCAATTGCTCCAATGTTTAATCTCTGTGGCATCCATAATCACATACCTTAATCACTTTTCCAGGCAGTAGTTCAACTGAAGTTTAAGAACACAAACCTATGACTCTTAGAGCAATTACACAGTATTCAGAGAATCAAATCCCAGACAAGCCTGCAAAATGAAAACCCTTTATATCTGGCAACTCTGGAAACATGGCTGGTTAGCCCCTCGCTAACAAGCCAGTGGACTCAGCAGTGTGAAAACTGCCTTTCTCAAGTTCCGTATGTCTAGGGTCGATATGACTTGGGTCCCACCAGACTGTGAGAGCTGGGATGTTTCAAACACCCACACCCCAAATCTGTGTGAATAGTGTGTAAATGCTGCCCACTTACAATTACGTATCAGCAAGAAATAAAAGATCGCACATGGCATGCAATTATAAAGAAAGTATATTTACAAATTTTAGCTTTATTGAACAGTAGGAAAATAAAATGAAAAAAATTAAAAGGGCTCATTACAGTTAACCCAGTGCACATAAGTTGGGGCTCATCTTGAAGATGACTATAACTCACACATTGGACCCAGGGTCTGCGTGAAACCACACACCACCTTCTGAATGTCACTTGAAATCCATTTCAAACAAACGGGCTCCCACATAGGAGTATTGGTCCTTTCTCCATGAAGCTACTCATCTGCATGGAGCACCTTGTGCAGCAGGGGCACCATCCTCCACCATAGAACAACATTACAGCACAGAAACAGGCCTTTTGGCCCTTCTTGGCTGTGCCGAACCAATTTTCTGCCTACTCCCACTGCCCTGCACCTGGACCATATCCCTCCATACACCTCTCATCCATGTACCTGTCCAAGTTTTTCTTAAATGTTAAAAGAGAGCCCGCATTTACTACTTCATCTGGCAGCTCATTCCACAATCCCACCACTCTCTGTGTGAAGAAGCCCCCACTAATGTTCCCTTTAAACTTTTCCCCCTTCACCCTTAAACCATGACCTCTGGATTTTTTCTCCCCTAGCCTCAGTGGAAAAAGCCTGCTTGCATTCATTCTATCTATACACATCATAATTTTGTATACCTCTATCAAGTCTTCCCTCATTCTTCTACACTCCAGAGAATAAAGTCCTAACCTGTTCAATTTTTCTCTGTATTTCAGTTTCTCAAGTCCTGGAAACATCCTTGTAAACCTTCTCGGCACTCTTTCATCCTTATTAATATCCTTCCTCTAATTTGGTGACCAAAACTGCACACAATACTCCAAATTCGGTCTTACCAATGTCTTATACAACCTTACCATAACATTCCAACTCTTATATTCAATACTCTGATTTATAAAGGCCAATGTACCAAAAGCTCTCTTTACGACCCTATCTACCTGTGACACCACTTTTAGGGAATTATGTATCTGTACTCCCAGATCCCTCTGTTCTACTGTACTCCTTAGTGCCCTACCATTTACCTTGTATTTTCTACCTTGGTTTTTCCCTCTAAAATGCAATACCTGACATTCGTCTGTATTAAACTCTATCTTCCATTTTTCAGCCCATTTTTCCAGCTGGGCCAGATCCCTCTGCAAGCTTCTTTAATCCTTCCCCACTGTCCACTACATCTCCAATCTTTGCATCATCAGCAAATTTGTTGATCCAATTTACCACATTATCATCCAGATCATTGATATAGATGACAAATAACAATGGACCCAGCACTGATCCCCGTGGCACACCACTAGTCACAGGCCTCCACTCAGAGAAGCAATCCTCCACTACCACTCTCTGACTTCTCCCACTGAGCCAATGTCTAATCCAATTTACTACCTCACCATGTATACCTAGTGACTGAATCTTCCTAACTAACCTCCCATGCGGGACCTTGTCAAAGTCCATGTAGACAACATCCACTGCCTTCCCTTCATCCACTTTCCTTATAACCTCCTTGAAAAACTCTAATAGATTTGTTAAACATGACCTACCACGCACAAAGCCATGTTGACTATCACCAATAAGTCCCTGTCCATCTAAATACTTGTAGATCCTATCTCTTAGTACTCCTTCCAATAATTTACCTACTACTGACTTCAAATTTACCGGCCTATAATTTCCCGGATTACTTTTAGAGCCTTTTTTAAACAACGGAACAACATGAGCTATCCTCCAACACTCCGGCACCTCACACATAGATACCGACATTTTAAATATTTCTGACAGGGCCCCTGCAATTTCAACACTAGTCTCCTTCAAGGTCCGAGGGAATACCCTATCAGGTCTTGGGGATTTGCTTCAAGATAGCAAGCACCTCCTCCTCTTCAATCTGTATAGGTTCCATGACCTCACTACCTGTTTGCCTTATTTCCATTGACTCCATTGCCAGTTTCCTTAGTAAATACAGACACAAAAAACCCATTTAATATCTCCCCCATTTCTTTTGGTTCCATACATAGCCGATCACTCTGATCTTCAAGAGGACCAACTTTATCCCTTACTATCCTTTTGCTCTTAATATACCTGTAGAACCTCTTTGGATTATCCTTCACCTTGACTGCCAAAGCTACCTCATGTCTTCTTTTAGCCCTCCTGATTTCTTTCTTATGTATTTTTTTGTACTTTTTATATTCCTCAAGTACATTATTTGCTCCCTGTTGCCTATACATGTTATACATCTCTCTCTTCTTCTTTATCAGAGTTCCAATATTCCTCGAGAACCAAGGTTCCTTATCCCTATTCACTTTGCCTTTAATCCTGACAGAACATACAAACTCTGCATTCTCAAAATTTCTCCTTTGAATGCCTCCCACTTACCAATCACATCCTTGCCAGAGAACAACCTGGCCCAATCCACATTTTTTAGATCCTTCCTCATTTCTTCAAAATTGGCCTTTTTCTAGTTTAGAACCTCAACCCGAGGACCAGATCTATCTTTATCATGACCAAGTTGAAACTAATGGTGTTATGATCACTGGAACCAAAGTGTTCCCTTACACACACTTCCAAATCCGTTTCCTAATAGGAGATCCAATATTGCATCCTCTCTAGTCAGTACCTCTATATATTGATTTAGAAAACTTCCCTGAACACATTTTACAAACTCTAACCCGTCTAGACCTTTAACAGTATGGGAGTCCAAATCAATTAAAATTCCCTACTATCACAACTTTATATTTCCTGCAGTTGTCTGCTATCTCTCTGCAGATTTGCTCCTCCAATTCTCGCTGACTATTGGGTGGTCTATAATACAACCCCATTAATGTGGTCATATCTTTCTTGTTTCTCAGCTCCACCATTATGGCCTTGGTAGACAAACCCTCTAATCTGTCCTGCCTGAGCACTGCTGTAACATTTTCCCTGACTAGCAATGCCAACCCCCCACCATTCATCCCTCTGCCTCTATGACGTCTGAAACAGCAGAACCCCAGAACATTGAGCTGCCAGTCCTGCCCCTCCTGTAGCCAAGTTTCACTAATGGCTACAATGTCATAATTCCACGTGTCAATCCACTCCCTCAGCTCATCAGCCTTCCCCACAATACTCCTCGCATTGAAATATACACACCACAGAAGATTATTACCACCACACACAACCCTACTATTTATGACTTTGCATGAAAATTTAACATCATTTGTTTTCAGATCCACTCCACTATCTACTCTGGCACTCTGGTTCCCATCCCTCTGCAAATCTAATTTAAATTCCACCCCCCCCCCCCCAAAAAAAAGACTAACAAACCTCCCTGAAAGGATATTGGCCCCCTGTAGTTCAGATGTAACCCGTCTCTCTTGTACAAGGTCCCACCTGCCCCAGAAGAGGTCTCAATGATCCTGAAATCTGAAACGCTGCCCCCTACACCAGTTCCTCTGCCACGTGTTCATCCTCCAGAACATCCTATTCTTACCCTCACTGGCACATGGCACAGGTAGCAATCCTGAGATTACCACCCTCGAGGTCCTGCTTTTTAACTTCTTACCACTCTCTCTATACTCACTCTTCAGGACCTCCTCACTCTTTCTTCCTATGTCATTGTTACCAATGTGTACCATGACATCTGGCTGCTCACCCTCCCATTTCAGAATGCTGTGCATGCGATCAGATTTATCCCTGACCCTGGCACCCGGGAGGCAACAAACTATCCGGGAGTCCCTGTCGCGGCCACAGAACCTCTTGTCTGTACCTCTAACTATCGAGTCCCCTATCACTACCGCTCTCCTCTTCTTTCCCCTCCCTTCTGCACTGCAGTACCAGACTCAGTGCCAGAGATCCAGCTTCCGCAGCTTGTCGCAGGTAAGTCATTATCTTTCCTACTGTATTCTCCCAGCTCCCGCCAAAAAGACCTCAACCCCCACCAGTGTCCATCACAAAAACTCCCTGTCCAGCATTCCCTAGAACCTTCTCCCAATTCCACCATCCTGATTGGCTGACACTACATTCCTAAGTTGAACAATGTAGCCCCTTATCCTTAGCTCAAACCCAAACAGGCTGAAAGCAGAACAGACTGCTTTTATAGAACTGCTAAAATGAAATACCTACAGGATAGCAGTAAAATTCTTAACTAGGATGTTATAACTATTACACTTACAGTGGCCTATCATTTTAATTCTGATTCTTATTCCCATTCCAACATGTCAGTCCATGGCTTCCTTTCGTGCCACGATGAGGCCACCATCAAGGTGTAGGAGCAACACCTTATACTCTGTCTGGGTAGCCTCTAAGCTGATGATATGAATATCGATTTCTCCTTACAATAAAAAAAATCCCTCCCCTCTCCTCTTCAATCTGGCCCCTTACCTCTTTTCACCTGCCTATCATCTCCCCATGGATACTTTCTCCTTCCCCTTCTCATGCGGTCCACTCGCCTCTTCTACCGGATTCCTTCCTCTCCAGCCCTTTCCCTTTCCTACCCACCTGGCTTCACCTATCACATTCCAGGAATCCTCCTTGCCCTCCCCCCATATTTATGTTCTGCTGCCTTGCCGCTTCCTTTCCGGTCCTGAAGAAGGGTGTCAGCCCAAAACATTGACTGTTTATTTATTTCCATTGAAGCTGAGAAGCTACATCAGCAAGTGCATCAATGACATCACTGTGTCCAAGACCATCACTACACGCGCTAACCAGAAGACATGGATGACCGCGGAGGTGCATGCGCTGCTGAGGACCCGCGACTCCGCCTTCAGAGCAGGCGACAAGGCAGCCCTAACAACAGCAAGGGCCAAACTGTCCCGAGCCATCAGAGGGGCAAAGCGTGCACACGCCCAGCGAATTCACAGCCACTTCCAGGATGGCGGTGACACACGGTGCATGTGGAAGGGCATTCAGAACATCACCAACATCACCTGACTGTGCGGGTGATGCCTCCCTCCCAGATGCGCTGAACAACTTCTACGCTCGTTTTGAGGTGGAAAATGACATGGCAGCAAGGAAGTCCACCCCTCCTCCAAATGACCAGGTGCTGTGTCTCACCGTGGCCGATGTGAGGAGAGCCCTGTGCAGGGTCAATCCATGGAAGGTTGCTGAAACAGACAATATTCCTGGCAGAGTGCTCAGAGGATGTGCAGACCAGCTGACAGATGTTCTCACTGACATCTTCAACATCTCCCTGAGCAGTGCCACCATTCCAACGTGCTTCAAGGCCGCCACCATTGTCCCCGTGCCGAAGAAGTCTTCAGTGTCCTGCCTAAATGACTACCGTCCCGTTGCACTTACATCCATCATCATGAAGTGTTTCAAGAGGCTCATCATGAGGCACATCAAGACCCTGCTGCCCGCCTCACTGGACCCCCTGCAGTTTGCGTACTGTCCCAACCGCTCAACAGATGACACCATTGCCACCACCCTCCACCTGGCCCTAACCCACCTGGACAAAAAAGACACATATGTTCGGATGCTGTTCATAGACTTCAGTTCAGCATTCAACACAATTATCCCTCAGAAACTGACAGGAAAGTTGAGCCTATTGGGCCTGAACACCTCCCTCTGCAACTGGATCCTAGACTTCCTGACTGGGAGACCTCAGTCAGTCTGGATCGGGAGCAGCATCTCCAACACCATCACACTGAGCACGGGGGCCCCCCAGGGTTGCGTGCTCAGTCCACTGCTGTTCACTCTGCTGACCCACGACTGTGCTGCAACACTCAGCTCAAACCATATCATCAAGTTCGCCGATGACACCACCGTGGTAGGTCTCATCAGCAAGAACGACGAGTTAGCTTAAGGAGGTGTACCGGCTAACAGACTGGTGCACAGCCAACAACCTGTCTCTGAATGTGAACAAAACAAAAGAGACGGTCGTTGACTTCAGGAGGGCACGGAGCGACCACTCCTCGCTGAACATCGACGGCTCCTCGGTAGAGATCGTTAAGAGCACCAAATTTCTTGGTGTTCACCTGGCAGAGAATCTCACCTGGTCCCTCAACACCAGCTCCATAGCAAAGAAAGCCCAGCAGCATCTCTACTTTCTGTGAAGGCTGAGCAAAGTCCATCTCCCACCCCATCCTCACCTCATTCTACAGAGGTTGTATTGTGAGCATCCTGAGCAGCTGCATCACTACCTGGTTCGGAAATTGCACCATCTTGGATCGCAAGATCCCGCAGCAGATAATGAGGTCAGCTGAGAAGATAATCGGGTCTCTCTTCCCGCCATTACAGACATTTACATCACACGCTGCATCCACAAAGCAAACAGCATTATAAAGGACCCCAGGCATCCCTCATACAAACTCTTCTCCCTCCTGTCGTCTGGGAAAAGGCACCGAAGTATTCGGGCTCTCACGACCAGACTATGTAACAGTTTCTTCCCCCAAGCCATCAGATTACTCAATGCCCAGAGCCTGGACTGACATCTTATTGCCCTATTGTCTTGTTTATTATTTATTGTAATGCCTGCACTGTTTTGTGCACTTTGTGCAGTCCTGGGTAGATCTGTAGTCTAGTGTAGTTTTTTTGTGTTGTTTTACGTAGTTAAGTGTAGTTTTTGTATTGTTTCATGTAGCACCATGGTCCTGAAAAACATTTTCTTGCTTTTACTGTGTACTGTACCAGCAGTTATGGTTGAAATGACAATAAAAAGTGACTTGACTGACTTGACTTGACTTGATCTGCTGAGTTCCTCCAGCATTTTGTGTGTATTACTACAATAATAATTTTATTCTCCACCATGCTTGCCTCTGCAAATAATGTAAGACTTCCTCAGTGGGAGAACTCTGGTAGTTCTTGAAAGTATCTGCTGTGCGGATATCTCCAACTCTATTTTCATTAATTTTGGAGATCAAGATTATGACATTGGGGAACAAGCATTTCTGCCCCAGTATGCTGCTGCAGGCAACATTCAGGGCAATGCATCGGGTCTAACTCCTTTCTTCTTGACCTTTCCTGTGTCATGGTGTTCCAGGAACACTGATGATTGACAGTGCTTGAGATTAGGAACTGTCTTTTGCCTATATGTATCAGTACAGGGCAACATTTAGATCTGTAAGCTTAAGTGACAAAGCAACATCACCTCTTGACTTCCAATGATGTTGTAAAGTCACCATTGATCAGAAATTGATCTAAGTACTGAGGTTAAAAAAGTGGGACAAAGGCTGGGTTATCAGTGAATCATGACTTACTTCCCAATCCCCATTGTAAGTAAGTTAAACTCTACCAAATACTGATAGTGTTATGATTTCTACACCAACTACAGCTGTTCAATGTCTCAGATGGCTACTGTCTCAGAATGAGTAAACAGTGTTTTTGCCCAATGTCATGACACCCAGCACTTGGAATAAGTAAAATAAAAGGATGTTTTTATTGGCCTGCAGAGATGTGTGATTTTTCAACATCACATTGGGTGCTCAATTTCCCTACATTACAATATAACCAGTCTTCACAAAGAACTTTGTTGGCTGTGAAGCATGTTCAGTGCTTTATGGTTCAATCTAAATGCAAATTCATTCTTCAATGGAAAATTTGCATGTCTAATACTTGTACATTATAATCTGTGTGACATTTGTTAATCACCCTGTTAAACTTGTGCAAAATTTCTCAAGCTTCAGGAAGGTGACAAAATACAATAGTCTTTCTTTTCTGTGTGCATATTTAAATATCTTCTGATGACTTCCATTTTGTTTAAAATAATTAGATTATTGCAAATAAACTCTTTTTGGGTTTCCAGCTGGGTACAGGTATCGATTTTAACTGATGTTTCGATGACAAATTCTGCCATCTTCAGCAGGAATGATGCCTGGGCATGTCTAGTCTGGTGGTATTTATACCCCCATTGATTGGTCCCTCCTGATTGGTTAGTCCCCATCTGTGGTGAACTAGATATACCTGTCTGGACTGCTCCTGTGGCTCCTCCCACAGACCCCTGCTGACTGCTCCTGTGGCTCCTCCCACAGATCCCTGTATAAAGGCGATTGAGGCCTGATGCCCAGCCTCATTCCCCAGGATGTAGTGTTGTTCATTCTTCCAGTCAATAAAAGCCGATACCTCGCTTCCTACGTCTCAGCGTGAGTTATTGATGGTGCATCACCATCCAACCAAGCTTCCAGTGTCTCACCTTGTTTACAATTAAATTCCAGTTCTTGCTTAGAGCGGAACTATTGTCTTCATTAAAATCCTTTTCCTCTAGTTTTATTTCAATAGCTTCCTTCACCAGGTGGTCCCAAAAGCCATTGGCGTGATGCAGTAGTTTAGTGCTGTCAAAGTCAATCCTATGGCCATTGTGAATGCAATGTTCTGCTACTGCTGATTTCTCTGGGTACCCTAAACAGATACACCTCCTGTGCTCCTTGATGTGGGTTTCCATATGTATCCCATCTGGCAGATATACTCTGCTTTGCATTCACAGGGAATTCTGTAATCACCAGCCATCCTGAGTCCCAGGTCACCTTTGACCTTGCATAAGCTGTGATTTCAGTTTTCTTACAGGTTTGTGGATGGTATGAATCCGTTATTTCAAGATCATGGCAATCCTTCCAGAAACTATGGAAGTATAGGGAAGGCAAGCTGTAGCAAAAGGTTCATCCTTGTTGTTAGGTTTCCTGGATTTTCCATCAGCCATTTTAAGCTCAAATACCAAAAGTTTTCTTCATATATATAAATTGTAAAAGAGAGGTGACATTAGATATTGGACCACTGGAAAATTATGCTGGAAAGGTTGGAATTTGGGACAAGGAAATGGTGGATGAACTTAAGTATCTTGCATCAGTTTTCACTGTGGAAAACACTAAGAGTATGCCAGATGTTTGAGTGTGTCAGGGGGCAGAAATGAGTATAGTTGCTAAAATAAGGAGAAGGTGCTTGGGAAGCTGAAAGGTCTGAATGTAGGTAAGCCAGATGGATCAGATGGACTACACCCCAGGTTTCTGAAAGACGTAGCTGAGAGGATTGTGGAGACATTAATAATGATCTATGTAGATCATTAGATTCTAGAATTTGTCCCAAGGACTGGAAAATTTTAAATGTGACTCCATTCTTCATTAGAAAGGGAGGCAGAAGAAAGGAAATTATTGGCCAGTTTAGCTTGACTTCAATGTTTTGAAAGATGGAGGAGTCAGTTATTAAGGATGAGATTTTGGGGTACTTGAAGGTGCATGATAAAGTAGGGCAAAGTAGCATGCTTTCCTCAAGGGGAAATTTTGCCTGACAAAGCTATTAGAATTATTTGAGAAAATAACAGGTGAAATTGACAAATAAGAGTCAGTGGATATTATTTACTTGGATTTTCAGAAGGCCTTTGACAAAGTGTCACACATGAGGCTACTTAACAAGATTCTGTTTAGCTGCAGGTGACTCAAGGTTTTCCATCGGGGTCAGTATTGGACTGCTTCTTTTCATGTTATACATTAATGATCTGCATGCTGAACTGATGGCTTTATGGCCAAGTTTGCAGATGATACAAAGATAGGTGGAGAAGCACTTAGTCTTGAGGAATCAGGGAGTCTACAGAAGGACTTAGAAAGATTGTGAGAATGGGCAAAGAAGTGGCAGATGGTATATAGAAATGCACTTCAGTAGAAGGAATAAAGGCATAAACTATTTTCTAAACTGGAAGAAAATTTAAAATTCAGAGGCACAAAGTGACTTGGGAATCCTTGTGCAAGATTCCCTATAGGGTAACTTGCAGTTTGAGTCAGTGGTAGGGAAGGGAAATGCAATGAGCAAATGACATCATATAACATGGAATATTGAGTACACACCTCTGGTCAGCCTACAATCACATCTCTGCCTAGCACCACCATCAATTATGGCACAGAATCGCAGAATGGTTACAGGATGAATGGAAAGCATCGATCCCAACAGCTCCAGTCAATGCCTCTTCTCTGTTCTTTTAGCCATAGCGCTGCAAATTCCTTTTAGATACTTACTCCTCTCTCTTTCAAGCACAACAATTAAATATTCCTCATCTTCTGTAGCTAGCAGGAAACAAAGGTTCTGATCTCCAATGTTTTTGTACTCCATCAATGTTGATTCTTTAGGCAATCCCCTTCATTCTATCTTCCTTAGTTTTAGACCCTCCACTTTAAATACCTCTGTCAGCTCTTCTCAACTTCCTCTGCTGCAAGGAATGTGTTGCCCTTTTCCTAATGCCTCTAACTTCGCTGCAAATTGAAGCATGTCTGTTTTCCAAATTTCCTCAATCCTGTTGAAGAGTTCTTTGACGTCTCTTTCCACAGATGCTGCCTAGCCAGCCGAACTCTCTAGCAGTTTCCATTTAAATTATAGATTTTCAGCATCTGCAGTTTTCAGGATTATGAATCCTGACCTTAAGAATATGAATGTAAATTTATTCAGATACAAAACAAAACTAATGCAAAAAGGAATTGAACTCCAACATTCCTATTGTGAGAAAACCATTTGGAAGATATCTCGAGTAGCAAAAGTTCCCAATAAGTGTACAGGGAGAATTAAAATGTCAACTAATGTATAGAAATCTCATACAAGGAATTATTTTAGTATTAATACATGGGGACCAAATGAAATGAACTCTCTTAAAGAATGAAGCAAGAATGAAACTAAGTGCAAACTATAATGGTTAAAATTGTGTATGACTGCTTTGCAAAAGCAGTTACCGAACAAGAAACATGAAGATTAGCATCTACCTTTGGAGATCCCATCAATAGCAGTAAATAAAATGCCATAAACTTTGCTGTTGGCCCAACTACGAAGTGTGAATCTTTACATATGTATAAAGTTACTATCTATATTTTAAGCAGCTAAGCAGTTCTTGCAATCACACAATGTTATCACATTCAAATTACATCATGTAAATCTGCAGACAATTTAGCAATTTCTAATGCAGTGCTTTGGGAGACTGATTAGTGTCTTGTATACTGAGCAGATGACATTGTTGTGCTACTCAAGCATATTCATACTGCTCTCTTAGATACTGTAAACTGTGAATACACTTGGAAGAGTTTGTCACACGAGGCAGCAGACAGCCCTCACAAACCTGTCAAATATGTTCTATCTCCATAATACCAGCAGCAAACATAAACTACCGGTAAATGTTTCTTTGGCCAGTCAGGGGTTAAAATATAACTCTATCTGAACATATTTGGGTGTATTATTGGATTTTCTTTGGAATGTTTAAGGAGCAAATGTCAAATCTAGGATTAATTTGCTGGATCAAATTGGGAAACAGGCAAAATATATACCAGACATCAGGCCCTGTCATCCAGAAGGAGGACAGTACAGTCATTTGGCACATTATTCTTGCAAAAACCATCCCTCAAAAATGCATTAAAATGAATGCTAAATGCGAACATCCATGCTGCATTGGCCAACCACTACAAATGGCAAGATCTATTTATTTGCTGCCTCCTTCCTGTTATGGTCCCTTGTATGAAACAGCCTGACCAAGAAGAACAGGATTCCAAACACCATTCATTGCAAAAAAAAAGGAATTTATAAAAATGAAACACAAGCTCTTCCTTTATTAAGCTAAACATGTATCCACTTGGTGTCAGTTGCTGAGTGGAGTGTAGACCCTTTTGAACATAAGAACATAAGAAGATAGGAGCAGCTATAGACTACATATTATTCATTATGATCAGAGTTGATCTGCCACAGATTCATCTCCTTTTCTGTGCCATTTATCCAATGACTCTCAATTCCTTGATCTTTGAAAAATATATTTATTGTATTTCCCCTTTAAGTACCTTCAATTATTTAATTTCCACAATCCGCTAAGGTAGAGAGTTGCAGAGATTCTTCACCTTCAGTGAGTAGACACTACAACAAGCCTGAATTGAACAGGCCTAATTGCTACCTCCAACCAATCTTCATCCCAAATATTTTGTGCTAACTTAAAAAAAAATAGCTCTGTGAGATGCAGGGAATGCTTCCAATTACTGAGTAATTTTCCCTCACCAACCAATATATAACTAGACAAACATGGTAGACATCTCTTGGCTTCTGTAGAGAGACATTGGTATTGTAGATATGCCTTCGCTATAATAGCAACATGTCCCACCTGAAGATGGTGGAATAAGTAGGGTAAGTACATAACTATAAATTCATCAATCTACCTTCACACATTATTAATTTCTGAGAACTGTCAGAATTATTTCAACTTGGGGACCGCCTCTAACAGTTTTAATTGTTGAAATAGATGAGTACAGATGATTTTCCAAGAAATGTCTTGATGAGGATGGTGATGATTGATGAATTGATTAATCATGGAAAGTAAAATATGTCACCTGCTGGATGTATAGAGAAAATGACAAGTGGATTATGCAAACAAAGATGTTAAAGGCTGAACCTTTAACTGAGTAGGAATTAAATACTTTTACTACACTCAGTAGGACCAGCATTGAGGATGAGTATTAATAGTGATATTTAGATCTTCTCATATCAAATAATAAGTCACTGAAGCAACATATAAGATGCTGAAGGTTGAATCTATAGATGAAATGGACAGCTGACATTTTGGTGTGAGGCTCTTCATCTCAATCGTCCATTCCCCTCCTTTGATGCTGCCTGGTCAATTGAGTTCCTCCAGTATATTGTATGGTATTCCAAATTACAGCATCTGCAATATCTTGTGTTTTTGATAAGTCACTGAAGACTCTTTTACTAACCCAAAACCATTAGATATATATATATATATATATATATATAGATATATATTACATGAGGCCCAGGAACGTCCATCAAAGTCCATAGATTCATTCAGCTGCTTTCACTGGAGATCTCTTACCGATCATGCAGCCCTAAAATTCTCAAGCTTATTGTCTTTATCATTCAGATTGGAACTTCCATTGTGCAGCTTTGAAATATGGCTTCAACAAGTCATGAAAGTCAGCTGGAAAGGGTGACGAAGGAAATACTTTGAGTCTAGACACAGTAACATTTGTGGTTCTGACATTTCAAGGGTCAGGTTTTAAACCAAGGAGAATTGTTGTCTATCATCAAACATATCAGGATGTTGCACTATATAACTGTGGAGAAGTCCATTGCTGACATCACTAAAGTCTGATGGCATTGCATTTAATCTTTGTGGTCATCCATGGAGTATTGAAAGTGAAGTAAATGGGATTCATGGAACTTGTTATTATTAGTCTGGTGAGGAGCTTCCTGCTAAAAGCTAGCAGAATTGTTTGTAATGGTTGGCTCTTTTTAATTTCATTGATGGAAGTCTGAGATGCTGAAGTGTAGAGTAGAAGTTATGAACATCTGCTTTGTTAATCATTAACCTGGGATAACTTCCTTTGAACACCATCTCAATCTTTGGCACAATCTCCAACAGCACAGGTGCACCACAAGGCTGTGTGTTTAGCCCCTGCCTCTACTCACTTTATACTTATGACCTTGAGTCTCAGCACATCTTTAATTTAAGTTTGCTGATGACAACAATGTCATTGGCTGAATCAAAGGCGGGGACAAATCAGCAGATAGGAGGGAAATTGAAAATCTGGCGGATCGGTACCAAAACAACAAACTGTCACTCAATGTCAGAAAGACCGAAGAGATGAATATTGATGGAGGAGGAAACCGGAGGTCCTTGAACAGTCCTCGTTGGAGGACAAGAGGTGGAGAGGATCAGCAACTTTAAATTCCTCAGTGTTATCGTTTCAGTGGACCTGTCTTGGCTCCAGCATGCCAATGGAATAATGCAGAAATTTGCAAAGATTCAACATTGCATCTAAAACATTGACAAACGTCTATAAATGTGTGGTGGAGAATATATTGACTGGGTGCATCATTGTCTCGTATAGAAACACCAATGCCCTTGAAAGGAAAATCCTACAAAAAATAATGGATACAGCCCACTCCATCATGGGGAAAGTGCTCCCACCCTTTGAGCACATCTACACTGAGCGTTGTTGCAGGAAAGCAGCACCCATCATCAAGGACCACAACATCCAGGCCTTGCTCTCTTCTTGCTGCTCCCATCAGGTAAATGGTACAAGAGCCTCAGGACCCACACCACCAGGTTCAGGAACAGTTAATACCCCTCAACCATCAGACTCTTGAATCAGAGGAAATAACAACTCAACTTCACTTACCCCACAACTAAGCAGTTCCTAAACCTATGGATTCACTTTCAAGAACTCTTCATTTCATGTTCTCGATATTTATAATTTTTTGTTTTGTATTTGAACAGTTTGTTGGCTTTTGTGCATTGCCAGTAGGGTGCAGTCTTTTATTCATTCCATTGCATTTTTTGGATTTACTGTGCATGCCCACAAGAAAATGAATCTCAGGGTTTTATATGGGGCATCTATGTACTTTGTTAATCAATTTTCTTTTAACTTTGAACATCTCAATGAATTTGATGGAACCATAAAACCATTGAGTCTGCTCCGCCATTTCATCGTGGCTAATCCATTTTTCCTCTCAGCCCCAGACTCCTGCTTTCTCCCTGTATCCCTTCATGCCCTGACCAATCATGAATCTATCAATCTCCACCTTATAGATACAAAAAGACTTGGTCTCCCCAGCTGCCTGTGGCTAATTCAGCAGACAAGTACACATATTGGAAAATCTGCCTCATTTACAGTGATGAGAAGAGATTACTGTAGTGAGAAGTTAATTTAATTGCTTTTAATTGTTTTTGCATATTCTAGATTTTCTTTTTGAACTTACTGCATTTAAAATAATTTTAATGTTTTAAGATTATGTTTTAATGTCTTTCTGGTATTTGAATGCTGTCCATTCCAGAGGATGCAAAATCCTTGACAGCTGGTTAGCCTAAACACAGTGTTTAATCAGCTCTGGGCTTGGTGGCGATCAGCATCAATTGGAAGCTGAACAAGACTTCCTGGTAACCGGTGGGTTTGACTGTCAGTCAGCAGGCTCAGGTTGATTGTGTTTCTATTTTTGAATTGACTATGCAACTTTGAAACATGGCTAATAATACCAACATCATAGAAGGATGAATTAAGACACCCATCACTTTGTAACGATGACCAAGGGGAGACAGCTAAGTAGAGAGCCCTACACATAAGGCCAGTATCCTCTGGTACCAACAAACATAATTTTGCTTATGTTAACTTGGATTTTCAAGATTCAAGGTTGTTTAATGTCATTTCCAGTAAACAAGTGTGAGGAAGAACATAATAATTGTTACTCTGGATCTGATGCAGCATACAAAAAACATATTAAGATAAAAAATACAATAATTAAAAAAACAATATACATAAATACATAAGATAGCATGCATGCATAGATTGATTATATGTACATACTGTACCTAAAGTGACATAAGTGATGCAGGCACAGGAGCATCTGTATATATAACCATATAACAATTACAGCACAGAAACAGGCCATCTCGGCCCTTCTAGTCCATGCCGAATGCTTACTCTCACCTAGTCCCACCGACCTGCACTCAACCCATAACCCTCCATTCCTTTCCTGTCCATATACCTATCCAATTTTTTCTTAAATGACAAAATCGTTCCTGCCTCTACCACTTCTACTGGAAGCTCGCTCCACACAGCTACCACTCTCTGAGTAAAGAAGTTCCCCCTCATGTTACCCCTAAACATTTGCCCCTTAACTCTCAACTCATGTCCTCATTTGAATCTCCCCTATTCTCAATAGAGAAAGCCTATCCACGTCAACTCTATCTATCCCCCTCATAATTTTAAATACCTCTATCAAGTCCCCCCTCAACATTCTACACTCCAAAGAATAAGGTGACTCTGACAGGAAATGATAAAGTAGAGGCACTGGCAGGTGTGGTGGTGGGATAGTAGGTGGAGGTCAGACTTACTGCTTGGAGAAAGTAACTGTTTTTGAGTCTGGTGGCCCAGGTCGGGATGCTACATACCCTCCTCCCTGGTGGAATTGAGACAAACAGAATGAGAGCAGGATGAGTGGGGTCTTTCTTGACATTGATGGCCTTTTTCTGGCACCTTTCTGTATGTAACTGCCTGTCCAGTCAGTGCAGTTTCCGTATCATGCAGTGATGTAACAGTATAGGCTGCTTTCCATTGTGCATCTCTCGAAGGTCATAGAAGTGCATAATACAGCTTTCTTCAGCCTCCTCAGAAACTAGGCACATTCACGAACCTTCTTGATTACAAAGGAGGAGTTCTGGGACCACGACAGGTTGTGCAAAATGTGCACTCCAAGGAGTTTGAAACAGCTTACAGTTACCACTGCTGTGCCACTGATATACAGAGGTGTGTGAGGGTGCAAGTTCTCCTGAAGTCACCAACCATCTCAATATCAGATGCTCATATAGGTGGAATAAGAAATATTAATTTTTTTTTTACCTTGAGGGAGACCAAAGGCCGTGCATCTTCCACACACCAGAGCTTTTTCTACTAAGATTGATTTAAAAATTAGTGCTAGCGGGAGTCCCCTCCTGTTTAGTAATATCTACTAAAGCATTGTGTTCCTGCTACCATTGCCTGTGCAGCATCTCGATCATGTTACTTCATGTAAAAAAGAGAGTGAACAATAGGAAGGGGCTTTAGGTTTTTACTTTGGTGGTGTGAAGCAGTGGGACAATTTCTGGGGCATAGCTTATCAGGCAGGCAGGAGGCTGCACATTGAAGTTTCATACCAACCTCAAACTGGAGTAATTATGTTCAGCTGGAAATAATGGTTCTCTGCACCAACTTACAATGAAATTTCACAAAACTGTCTTGTGTATAAGGAGTTTTCACCAGTTCCAATACTCCAGATGAGAGGGTAAACAGTTATGTGTCATTGATTGCACCAGGTGGAGCTTAGTCTAACTAAAGATTCCAAAATGGCATAACTGGGATTTATTACAGTAACAGGCTAGCAATTTTCATGGCATAACTTTAAAGGGCTAGGAAGAACAATTACCTTCCTGCTATCAGCCCCATCTCATCTTGGTGAACATTCCCAAATTTGTTTTACAAAGAACCTCCAGCTCCAACTACTCATGTGGCTTGGCTGCTCAGCTGAATTAAAGCCTGAGAGAAAAGAGACATTCTCCATTATCCGCTCTTCCATCAGGCAGAAGATATAAAAACCTGAAACACGTCCCACCAGCTCAAGGACAGCTTCCACTACACTGTTATAAAATTAATGAATAGTTCCTCAGTGGTGTAAGATGGGCTCTTGACTTCACAATTTACCTCATTATGATCTTGCACCTTTTGTCTTGCACCTTTTGCACCTGCATTGCACTTTCTATGTAGCTGTTACACTTATTTCTGTGATTTTTATTGAGTTACCTTGTACTATCACAATGTACTATGTAATAATTTAACCAAAATGAACAGTATGTAGACAAGCTCTCCAGTGTACCTCAGTAGATGTGACAATAATAAACTAATTCCAATTCCAACTGCATATACATAGGTATTAATGAGAGTACACCAGCAATACTATGCAAATACATGGTCTCATTACCATATAAGAATATACTTGCTATTGAGAAAATGCAGCAAAGATTCATCAGAAGAAGTCATTTCTGTTATATGAGAACAGATTGAATTGGCTAACTCTGTATTCTTTAGGGATAAGAAGAATAAAAAGTGACCTCATTGAAACATATAAAAATATATATTCTCAGAGGGCTTAACAGATGATTCTTCCTGTAGAGGAATCTAGAGCTGGAGTGGGGTCACTGTTTCAATGTTAGGCGTAGATTAATTGGAATTGAAATGAAGTTCACTGTCTATCTCATTGAACAATGGAAACTCAGTCATTGAATTCATTTACAGCAGGAACAGATTTCTGGATTATAAAGGGAGTGGAGTAAGGCAGGAAAATAGAACTAGAGTAGACCACTGGCCATGATTTGATTGAAAGTTGGCCTTTGGACTACCCTGCTCAGCTTTTTATGTTACCTTGTTCTGATGAAAGCTTCAGGCAGCCACTAGTCCACTCACACCAGAGCCATTGTTAAGCTGACGGACAAAAATCAACTATTAAATTTATTCTGCTATGGTGCTACTTTGTTTACAGATTAATCAACCAGAAAATTCTTATAACTTTTGACAAGAAATGTTCAAATTTATAGCGAATGACGATTTTGCTTTTTCATTGAAGTGCAATTTGATTACCCAATAGAAAGAGGTACAGTTATTCTCTTTAATTGTACTGTATGTATAAAATAGGCTAATATATTTAAAATCAAATTGAACAACTTGCCTCCTGATTTGTACTTTCATTAAAATATGTTAATGCATTTTCATGTAGGTTATTTTAAGAGGAGGGGTTAAAGTAATTTGAGGCTGACATTCTGATTGCTATAATTTTTGAAATTTACTTTTGCAATATTGTTTGAGAGCGCTATGATTATTTCCTTGTGTTAACTCATTTAAAATGGATGAACTGAAGGTAGCTACTTCATTAAAGCCTGACTGCAAGGTTTGCAAGATAACATTAAACACAATTTTTGTCTGACAAATTTGAAAATGGCAAGTTAACACAGGAAGAAACCAAACTTCTGAAACTGCATTTACATTTCTTTGCCTTGTAAAATTCTCAAATAATTGTTGAATGAATTGGCTTGGTCTCTGTCATTTTTATTTGCTTTCTGTTTTAATCTATAACCAACAACTTGACTGAACTAGGATTTAATGGAAAACTTAAAATGCTAGTCAGGTTATATCAACATTTCTTATGTAAGCTTTTAACATCTGTTTCACAGACAGTTTGCACATTTTACCTTCTGTATGGGGCAATTTGCCTTTCCAGCATCAAACCAATGTAATTCCTGCAAGGTGGAGGTTCTGGCTAGTGGAATTTGAGATATTAGAGAAGCTCCTTTAGCTCTACTCAAGCTTCACGGAAACATTTCATTGTTTTACTTGTGCAACTTCATTCAACTATTTCCATTGCTGCAGGGGAATTCTGAGTGAATTGGTCTTTTTACTAAATCTAAACTATACCGTGGACAGAGGTTAACTCTGTGATCACCTGGACTTACACAAATTACAAATAACTAAGTAGTCAAATTCACCTGTGGGATTTCAAAAGAATTTTTGGGGAATAAACAAGAAAATAAAAATAATGAGAAAATAATGAGTACTTGTTAATGTGGTATCATATAGCCCTTGTAAAATGTGCTTCATCCCAGTGCATTGTTACGTACCCGTGACACGTGACAGTGGTACTCTTGTCACGTGACTGGGGTTGAAGCTATACTGGACTTGGGGTAATGGTCTTGTGATGGTGGAGTGACGTCATTTTCCCGCCAGTAGAGATCATGTGAGAGGTTTTTTTTACAGGGTATAAAAGGAGGACCCCTCCCTGTGAGGAGGCGCAGTTCGTGGCTGGATTTGCCATGTTGACTTCATGCCACTGCGTGATTTAATGTGATGACGCAGTTTAGTTGAAAGATGAAGTTTTATCTAATGCCTAAAGTTTAAAAGGTCATTGCCAGCAGTTTCTTTACAATACTGCTAGTTAAGAATCCGTGGAGAGTGAAGATAGGAGTTCGGGAGTTAAAGATCGAGGAGAATCGATTTCGACGGTGAAACGGGTTCGACCTTGTTTGATCCTTATTCGGAAGGAATTCGTTGACTGTTCTTGTGTTAATCTCTGCGGAATAGCAGAAAAGATTGAGGACAGTGTGGTAAAGGAAAGGTCAGTGCCTTTAAGCCGTTTCGTTTCGTATAATTCTTCGTGGGAAGAGTTCGACTTCGGGGACTGAAACAAAACGACGTGAAAGAGAATTTAAATCGTCTTAAAAAGTCTCTCCCTTAAATGGACTGTGAGCATTTTGAACTTTTGGCAATACTACTTTAAAGAACTGTTCTTGCAACATCGCTTTAAGGACTGTAAGCTTCATTGCTCTAAGAACTATTTAAGCTGCTGCACAGCAGTTGATTTCCGGTTACGTTAGTGATTTGTTTACTTTTGGGGGGTTTGTTTTCAGTGTTAAATAAATGTGTTATTTGTTATAAAAACCCTTGCCTAACTCATATATTTATTGTTGCCTGAATCTGTAACAGCATCTACACCACCAGTTGTGTCTATCAATATCAATACTTGCCTGCATTAATTTCATATCCCTCAATGAATTGCTCATTCAAATTCCTGTCAGGATGCCTATTAGATGATTTTACTGTCCCTACCTCTACCACTTCCTCTGGAAGCTCATTTCACAATCTAACTACACTTTGTGTGAAAAAAAAATTGCCACTCAGGTCCCTTTAAACATCCTCCCACTCACCTGAAGAATATGCTGTCAAGTTTTAGAGACCACAATTATAGGAAACAGATATTGATTATCTATTTTATCTATGCCATTCGTAATTTAATATATTTCTATCATGTCAACTCTTAACCTCCTTTGCTCAGGAAGAATTAACAGACCTATCTTATCCAGTCACTCCTAATAATACAAGCCATCAAATCTATCTATATTTCATATATCTACAACATGACATCCTAACTCTTATACACAGTGTCACGTGATAAAGGCAAACATGCTATTGGCCTTCCTTACCACCCTTTCTACTTGTATTTCCATATTTCAAGCAACTATGTCTCTCTGTTCAGCAACGCTTGCCCAGGGCCATGCCATTCACTGTATACATCATGTACAGATTTTACTTCCCAAAATGCATCAGTTTACTCTTATTCAAGTTAAATTTCACTTGCATTTCTTTTGCCCCCACTCCCTGTTTATATAAAGATTAACCTGTTATAGCCTTAGACAATCTTCTTCACTGACCCCTTTCTCACCAATTTAGATGTCATCTACAAAGATATTGATCATACACCTACACTCTTGTCCAAATCACAATAGAGGGCCCAGCACTGATCTCTGTGGCATGCCACAGGCCACTGACCACCAGCCTGTAAAACAATTCTTTATTATCAACCTCTGTCTCCTGACACCAAACAAATACTGCCTTCAATTTATCTTGAATATCCCTAATGTATCTACCTCAACCACTACCCCGGCAGAGCACTTTACAAACTCAAAACTCTGTTGAAAAGCTCTGACATGCCCCTATACTTTCCTCCAGTCACCTTGAAATTGCACTCTCCTGTATTAGCCATTTCCATCCTGGTTAAAAGGCACTGGCTCACCACTTTATCTATGACTCTTGTCATCTTATACACATCTATTAAGTCATCCTCCTTTTCTCCAAAGAGAAAAGCCATAGGCCACTCAAGCTTTCCTCATAAAATGTGCTTGCTTATTCAGGCAGCATCCTGGTAAATCATCTGCGAACTCTCTCTAAAGCTTCTACATCCTTTCTATAATTAGGTAATCAGAACTGAAAACAATACTTCAAGTGTAGTCTAAGCAGAGTTTTATCGAGCTGCAACATTACTTTGTGGCTGTGGAACTCAGTCCCCAACTAATGAAGGCCAATATGTTATATGACTCCTTAACCACAGAATGCTAAAAATCCTGCCATTAACTCTGTACTCTACCTTCAACTTCAACCTTCCAAAGTGTATAATTTCACACTTCCCTGTGTTAAACTTCATCTGCCACTTCTCAGTCCAGCTCTTCATCCCATCAATTTTACGTTTTAACCTAGAACAACCTTCTATATTATCGACAAGACTATCAACTATAATGTCATTTGTAGACTTAATAATCACCCTTCCACTTCAACATCCAAGTCATCTGTAAAATTCGTAACTATTTCTTGCAGAACACCACTGGCTACTGACCTCCAGATAGAATGTGTTCCATCTATTACCACCTTTTGCCTTCTGTGGGCAAGGCAATTCTAAATCCATGCAGCTAATTTTCCCTGAATCCCACATGATCTGACTTCCTGAATGAGCCTGATGTGGGGAATTTTGTATAAGGCCTTTCTCCAATCCGTATACATTGCATCCACTTCTCTGTCGTTATAAGTTTGGTTTTGTACTTCCTCAAAGAATTCAGCTATGCTTATGAGGCAGGACCGACCCCTGACAAATCTATGCCCACCATCTCCAATCAGATTCTCCAAATACTTATAACTCAGGTCTTGAAGAATAGTTTGCCCACCACTGATAGAAGACTGACTAGTCTGTAATTCCCAGGATCCCTATTACTTTTCTTGAACAAAGGAATAACATTTGTCATCCTCCAATCTCCTGTGGTCAGTGAGGACACAAGAATTTGTTCTCTTGCTTCCTGTAATAACCTGGTGGATATCTCATCTAGCCATGGGGACTAATCGATATTATGTTTTTCAAAAGTTCCAGCACATCCAATTCCGGCATTTTCCAGCATATTAGTCTGTTCTGTGCTGTCCTCACATTTGTCAACATCTCTCACTAGTGAATACTGAAGCTAAGTATTCATTAAGGACATCCCCTATCTTCTCAAACTCCAGGCACGTGTTTTCTCTTTTATCCTTAATCTGTCCAACCCTCACTTTAGTCATTCTCCTGCTCTTCATATAAGTGTACAATGTTTTGAGTTTGATTTATTCCTATTCAGCAAGGACCCCTTCTAGCTCTCCAAATTCCCTTCTTAAGCTCCTTCCTGCCTACTTTATAACTCTTAAGAGCCCTGTCTGATCCTTGCTTCCTAAATCTTAAAAACATTCTTTTCTTCCTCTTGACTAGATGTTTCACATCTCCTGTCAACAATAGTTCTTTCACCCTATCATCCTTTCCCTGCCTTAATGGGACAAATCTATCCAGAACCCCATGCAAGTACTCTTTAAACAGTCTCCACATTTCTGTTGTGCATTTCTCTGAGTACATCTGCCAAGCAACATCATAATTCACCTAATCCCAATTATTATTTTTCCATACTATCTGCTTCTATCCCTATCCAAGGCTGTGGTAAAGGTCAGGGAGATATGATCACTCTCTCTGGAATGGTTTTGCTGTCTGCCTCTGTATGGACCACAACCTTTGGCTGCTTATCTTCTCCTTTCAGAATGACTTGAATGTTTTTTAATCAATTGCATGACTTTAATACACTACGCTGACAAAGTAATCATAAGTGATCTTGTCAAAGCTCCAGCATAATCCTCAATCTGCAATCACGCTTTACCTACATAGTTCAACAAGCCAAAGCTCCTGTGATTTATCTTTCTGAATTAGCTGGATAAACTTATCATTATACCATCCAAATATCCTACAACACCTCCACTTTCTTTTTCTGCTATTTCAACAATGTTCATATATCATACAGCTTTTGCTTTCTGTCTGTGTTATACTCATTTTCATTACATTTCACTATGCACCGAGCTGCCCTTTTAAGTATTATTTAAAACTCATAAACACAGGAGTTTCTGCAGATACTGGAAATCCAAAATTATACATGCAAAATGCTGGAGGAACTCAGCATTCATGGAAAGGAATAAAGAGTTGAATTTCTGGGCCAAGGCCCTGGAAAAAAGAGAGAAGTCAGAATAAAAAGGTAGGGGAGAGGAAGGAGTACAGGTTGGAAGGTGATAGTTGAAGCTAGGTAAGAGGGAAGGTAGGTGGGTGGGGGAAGGAGGATGAAGTGAGAAGCTGGGAGGTGATAGGTGGAAAAGATAAAGGAATCTGATAGCAGGGGAAAATAGACCATGGGAGAAAGGGAAGGAGGATGGGCACCAGAGGGAAGTGATAGGCAGGTGAGGAGAAGAGAAATGGTTAAAAAGGGAGCCAAAATGGGGAATAGAAAAGGAGCGAAGTGGGAGTGGGGTGAAATTATCAGAAGTTGGAGAAATTGATGTTCATGCCATCATGGTTATAACTTGTACAGTGCCACTAGGAGTTCCAAAGACATACTTAGCTTGGTACTTGGAACAAGTTTCCAAGTTCGTCAGTGAAAGGAGGAGGTTTAGGCATGGGGCTATCAAAGCCATCCCATAAACAACCCATGCTACAGAAACGCCAACAGAAAATCCAGTTACATCGTCTCTTGGAGAGGAAGGATCTTCAAAGATTGGCCAAAACCTGGGACAATGTGAAAGACTGCCCCAGGCCAGGACAGAGGACTCTAGTGAGTTTCTGCTGGTGGCTTATGCCCCAGTATCGGTGATGGGCTTAAGAAGAAGATAATAATTGTGGGTGATCTAACCAAAGGGAGTAGGCTTTTAAACTTTCCTTCAACATTTTTCTCCACGAGAAGTAGATGTCAAGTAATGCTAGTATTTATCATGCATCCCTAACTAAGCTTACTGCTGTTGAGAGGAAAGATTCTCAATTCCTTGTGAATTTGAAGTCATACAGTATGTAGGGCAGAGCAAATTTTTTAAAAATGAGCAGATATCCTTTTCTGGAGAATATTAGTGAAAGAAACCTTGGAAAATCTGGTTGAAATTCTAGCTGTCATAGTTAGTAGTTCCATAGTTTCAATTACAAATACTTCTATTTGCTCAGATGCTACTTAGTTACTAGCATTAAAATACCCTGGCTGCCAAGTTAAGAGGCATACTCAAATTTCTGGAACAACCATCCACAAGTATGACAGCTAGGACAGTAACATAATCTTTCACTATCAAACCACAAACAGTGTCAATAGCACGGAGGAGAGGCATAATATTGGAATCAAAAATCAGGAGATACGTAGTTTCTTTATGTGAACCAGGCACTTTCCTGATTTGAAGGGAGACATATGAGCGGGTGACATCTCAAAATGTGTGATACAGTCACTTGAAAGCTGAATACAGAAAATTGAAGTAAATTCAATTGAAGCAAGAGAAATTAAATAAAACTATAAAAAGTAAGTTTTGTATTCAACAAAGAAATGTACAGAAATGAATCAGAATCAGAATCAGAATCAGGTTTATTATCACTGGCAGGTGACGTGAGATTTGTTAACTTAGCAGCAGCAGTTCAATGCAATACATAATCTAGCAGAAAGAAAACAAAAATAATAAATTAAATTAAAATAATAATTATAATGAATATATAAGTAAATCAATTACCATATACTTATATTGAATAGATTAAAAAACATGCAAAGAACAGAAATAGTGTATATTAAAAAAAGCGAGGTGTGTCCAAGGCTTCAATGTCTATTTAGAAATCAGATGGCAGAGGGGAAGAAGCTGTTTCTGAATCGCTGATTGTGTCCTATCTGATGGTAACAGTGAGAAAAGGGCATGCCCTGGGTGCTGGGGGTCCTTAATAATGGACACTGCCTTTCTGAGACACTGCTCCCTGAAGAACTCCTGAGTACTTTGTAGGCTAGTACCACCTCCCCCACAAACACCCATACTGGACAGTGATGCAGCCTGTCAGAATGCTCTCCACGGTAACTTATAGAAGTTTTAGAGTGTATTTGTTGACATACCAAATCTCTTCAAACTCCTAATGAAGTATAGCCACTGTCTTGCTTTCTTTATAATTACATCAATATGTTGGGACCAGGTTAGATCCTCAGAGATCTTGACACCCAGGAATGTGAAACTGCTCACTCTCTCTACTTCTGATCCCTCTATGAGGATTGGTACGTGTTCCTTCATCTTACCTTTCCTGAAGTCCACAATCAGAAATGGAAAGAAAGTTACATGACTGTACTTGTTGGGATAGATTTTCCTGCTCCTGACATTTGCCTGATTTTCTGATCAAGATGTGTGCATGTAGAAACATAAGTGTGTGCATGTGTGTAATTGGACAGTTGGGTATGGGTTAGTGAAGAGTGGAATAGATGGAGGAATATTCATGCCAGTGGGAGCTTTCTTTGATCTAGTTATATCCTGATTAAAAAGCAATGTGTAGCTCTATATGTTATAGTGGACATTTAGCAGTAAATATTTCAAAATAACTTCAGATCGGTATCATCCCCCTTAGTCCCATTCTCCCTCTTATTTCCTCAACTCCTGTACTCTCTCACACTTTTCCACTCGATTTCTTTTTTGCCATTTCATTTACCATGGCGAAGCTACAGTTGCTAATTAACCCACCAGTACATCTTTTAGATGAAACCAGAGGAACTGAAGAAAGTCCATGTTTTCACATGAAAAACATGCCCAGCTGAAAACATATCATCTGAGATCAAAGCTGATTCCCTGGAACTGTGAAGTAACAACACTAACCACTGTGCCTAAGAAGAACAAAAAGAAATGATGCTGCTGATTGCAGTGATGGCATTTGAAGATACCAATTTAATTCAGTTAAGGAATTGCTAGCTGTGTAACTGAGGGTGAAAGGGAAGATTAATGGATGAATTCAGATGTCATTTTCCTTTAGGCATTAAGCATTATTAACCAATCCAGGACTGCACTTGACTTTCAATCAGATTTCCCAGGGTTCACTTCTATCAAAAAAAAATAAGAAAATAAACAAAAAATTTACTTTTCTGTTGACCCCAATTCTCTTAATAGGGTTGGGTTGAGCGGCTGCAGATTTTGAAGCATTATTTTGGTTGAATATATCTGTGCTTGTATCAAATCAAATAAAGTTATTTAATTGTATTTTTTCTTGCAAAGAAATAGCATATGTTCTAAATCCCTTGTAATCAGCATAGAAATCAATGCTTAGATAATGTAACGAGCTCAGTCACATGATTTTCAGGACTTGAGGACTCACCTTTGAAGATGGCAGCTGAAACTAAAGAAAGGTAAGACATGTTCGAGGAGTAGTGAGGTAACAGCAGTTACAAGTGCTCATAAAAAAGATGTCCATAGAAAAGGTCAATAGGAATTCCAGACTTTTTAAATCTGTTTTTGTTTTGCAGGTTATCCTCAGTAAAAACATGGATTGCCAATTCTCCATCCACTGTTACTTGACAAAGTAAAAGTAATAATTCATTTACTTACTTGATTATTAACTGCAGAAGGAAACCTTTTGAAATGATTTAAGTGCTAATTAAATAAATGTAATGTGAGAAATGCAGAGGACATTAAAGTCTTTCTAGTTGTATGTAATAATGAGAGGAAGATGGCCTGCACTATCTTCAGTTACCCAATGGTTGTGTGCAACGGCATCATATGCCCTAACATAGGTTGCTATCAAGTGAAATACTCATCATCTTAGGATTTAAATCTCATTCCACTTTTATTCTTGCTTTCTTTTTTTTCTTTCAGCCAGCCTTTCTTCTTTCTCCCAATGTTTTAAATAACACACAGCTTTCTTATTTCCTCAAGTGTCTCTTCTTGCTATTCCCAATTAACATGACAGGCATGAATACTGAAAATGTGTAGCCCAAGTGCATAACTTTAGGATGGAAACGTTGTAGGGGCTGCAGAAAGAAGAGCTGTAGCATACAGGAGATGTTGAATTGAGATACTGGGATGGAGAGCCAAATATTTCCTGATAGACTTCAGTAGTGTGAAAATGAAGTTGCTGCTCTGGGTTCACCAGCCATGTATATCAGCCTACAGATATTAACGAACTAAGTCTCTAAAGTAGGGGAAAATACTTGCCAACAGATAGAACTAATTTTCTTGCAAGAATAATAAGTAATCTCAAAAGTTTTATAATGACCAATCCATAATTCCAATTTCAACAGCTTAGTTTTTCCCTTCCAACTGGTACTCAGCCCCATGTGAATAATGAAATTAAAATTTACAATGAGGACAATGTGGGAGGAGAGTTTGTCTAATTTCTGTCCAAACTGGGGCCAAGAGCAGTTTCAAATTCCTTAATTTCTTAGGCAGTTTTTAAATTCCTTAATCATTGACCATTCTGCTGCATGGTTTTTAGAATAACATATTTTCATTCATTGTGTTTAATTTATTTGTTGTTTGTTCAAACATGACCGATTCACACTTTATATTTCCATATGGGTACAATTCAAAATACAGGTACAGTGTAAGTAAATAAAACTTCATGAAGTGTGAACACCCGATAACAATAATTAATTTCATTTTATTTATTCATTCAATCAATGTGGCCTTTCAGACTGAGGCAGGATTTAATTGCCCATCCTTGATTTTCAGTGTGAAGATGGTAGTGAGCTGCCTTTTTTAACCTCTGCAGTTTTTTATGTATGGGTATACCTGTAATGCTGTTAAGGCAAAAGTTCCAGGGTTTCACTCAGTGGCAATGAAGAAATGACCTTACATTTTTGAGTCAGTATCTGTGTGTCAAGTGTCAGGTGGTGATGGTGGTCCTATGCTTTTGTTGCCCTGATCTGCCTGATCATAGAAGTTGTAGGTTTGGGATGTGCTGTCTGAGGTGTCTTGGTAATTTGGTATGGTGGTACAACCCACTGCCCCTGTGAATTGGAGCTGGATTCAGGAGATGATTGGCACCTATCAAGTCGGCTGCCATGTTCTGTATGGTTTTGAGCTGTTGACTGTTATTGAAGCTGCACTCATCCATGCAGAAGCGAAGTATTCTATCCGTCACATTTCTGACTTGAACCTTGTAGATAGTAGTCAGACTTCAGGGAGTTAGGAGGCAAGTTATTTGCTGTATGATTACCAGCCTCAGAATTAAGTTTATTATCACTATCTTATATGATGTGGCCTTTGTTGTTTTGTGGTATCAGTGCCGTGCAAAGACATAAAATTACAAAAAGTTCCAGAAACATAGTGCCAAATGTAAGAACTAGTGAAGTAGTTCACAGGCAGTTCAAAAATCTGATGGCAGAGGGAAAGAAATGGTTTCTGAATTATTAAATGCTGGAGGAACTCAGCAGGCCAGGCTGCATCTATGGAAAAGAGTAAACAGTCAACATTTCAGGCCGAGATCCTTCATCAGGACTGATGCTCTCTGGCTTGCTGAGTTCCTCCAGCATTTTTTGTGTATTACTTTGATTTCTAGCATTTTCAGATTTACTCTTGTTTCTGAATCATTAAATGCAGGTCTTCAGACACCTGTACCTCCTCCCTGTTGGTAGTAATGAGAAGAGGGCATGTCCCGGATGTATCGATGAGGCATAGAGCATTACAGCACAGAAACAGACCCTGTTTCGGGGCTTAGTCCCATCAATGTGCACCCAGACCATAGTCCTCCATATACTTCCCATTCGTGTACTTATCCAAATTTATCTTCAGTGTTGAATTTGAACCTGCATCCACTTCCACTTGTAGCTCATTCCACACTCACACCCATCTTTTAATTGAAGATGTTTGGTATGGGGGGGGGTCTACTGTACAAGACCAAAAGAAGCTGCAGAGGGTTGTATGTTTAGTCAGCTCCATCTTGGGTACTAGCTTACAAAGTTCCTAGGACATCTTCAAGGAGCAGTGTCTCAGAAAGGCAGCGTCCATTATTAAGCATCTCCAGCACCCAGGGCATGCACTTTTCTCATGTTACCGTCAGGTAGGAGGTACAGAAACCTGAAGGCACACACTCAGCAATTCAGGAACAGCTTCTCCCTCTCTGCCATCTGATTCCTAAATGGACATTAAACCCTTGGACAATACCTCACTTTTTAAATATATAGTATTTCTGTTTTTTGCACTATTTTAATCTATTCAATATACGTATACTGTATGTACTGAATAAGATTTACTTATTTACTTATTATTATTACTATTTCTTCTATATTATGTATGGCATTGAACTGCTGCTCCTATGTAAACAAATTTCATGTTACATGCCAGTGATAATAAATCTGATTCTGATTCTTATTCATATTCAATCTTTCCCTATAACTTAGCTTCTCAGGGGCTGGCAGCATCCTTTCAAATTTTCTCTGTACTCTTTTCATCTTGCTGATATCTGTCCTGTCACCTGCCATGTCTCTTTCCCTAATAAGCTATCCAGTATTGCACTCTCTCTAGTTGGGACTTCTATCTACTGATTATTGAAATTTTCCTGAACACATTTGACAAACTTTCCCACCCAGCCATTAACATTATGGGATTCATAGTCAATATGTGGAAAGATAAAATCATCTATTATCACAACCTTATGTTTCTGCAACTGCTTGCAATTTCTCTACCAATGTGCTCCTCTAAAACCTGCTGACTTTTGGGTGGTCAATAATACATTCCCATTAATGTGGTCATCCCTTCCTTATTCCTCAGTTCCATTCATTTGTCTCAGTAGATGAACACTCCAGTCTGTCCTGTCTGAGCATTGCCATGATGTTTTCCCTGACTAGTAATGCCACCCCTCCCACACTATCATGTCTAAAACAATGGAACCTCTGAACATTGAGCTGCAACTTTCCGCAACCAAGTGATACTAATAGCTACAATGTCATAATTCCATGTGTTGATCCATTCTCTAAGCTCATCCACCTTGCCGACAATACTCCTTTCATTGAAATAGATGTAATTCTGATTATTATTCCTACCATGTTCAACCTTTTTCATTCTTGTCCTTGCATGTAGGCTTAACAACTTCTCTCCTCACAACCACTCCACTGTCTGCCTTGACACTCCGAATCCCATCCCCCTGCAATCCTAGCTTCCACCTTCCCCCAGCAGCACTCGCAAGCCTTTTCACGAGGAAGTTAGTCCCCTTCTACTTCTGGTGCAAAACATTCCAAATGATCCAAAATTCTGAAAGCCTCCCTTCTGCACCATCTTATTAGTCATGTGTTAATCTCTATAACCCTCCTACTTCTGGCCTCACTAGCATGTGGCATGGGGAGCTGTCCTGAGATCACAACCAGGGAGATTGTTTCCTTTAGCTTATCACCTAACACCCTGAATTCATTTGCAGGGCCTCATCACCTTTCCTAACTATTTCATTAGTACCATTGTGGAACATGACCTTAGGCTGCTCACCCTCCCACTTACGAATGCTACAGTCTCACTCCAAGTTATTTGCCTGATTCTGCCATCTGGCAGGCAACATAACAACTGGGAATCTCATTCTCATCCACAGAAAGAAAACACTCCCCACTCTAGCAATGTCCCACTCTCTTAAGGGCTGCTCCACATAAACCTAACTTTTGTCTATTGGTCCTTTCTAAGTTCTAAATTACCCAGTGATCGGTAACATATACAATGAGCTGACCAATGCTGCTCTCTTTTTTTCAAATCTCACTCCCGCTAGGCCCAACCCAATGGATTGTGGAATGTCTCGACTGACCCCTCTTGTGTTTTATAAATCTCGCTTTCTCTATGCTCAACCCAATGGCTTCTTACGATCTGTGATGTGCAATATGTCCTTACATTTTGCAAATTTCACTCTCACTATGCCCAATCCAATGGCAATCTGCAGAGTGCACAAGGACTCAAATAACCCTACTCACTTTTTTCAAATCTCAATCCTGCTCTGCAGAATCCAACAGGTCAAAATCTGTGGCACATTGGATGCTGGAGTTCCTTAGTGATGGATGCCACCTTCCTGAGGTACCATCTCTTGAAGATGTCCTTGATGGAGGATTAGTTTGAGCTTGTGACGGAGCTGGATAAGTCTCTAACCCTGTGTGGCTTCTTGCAATCTTTTACATTGGAGCCTTCAAAACCAGGCTGTGATGTAACCTGATAAAATGCACTCCATCATACATCTACAGAAACTTACAAAAGACTGGTCGATACGAAATCTTTCTACGAAGTAGAGCTCTCGGTTGCCTTCTGTATGATTGCATCAATGCATTTGGCCCGGGACAGGTCCTCCAAGATGTTGACATCAAGGATCTCAAGCCTTCCACCACTGACCCTTCAGTAAGGTGTGTGTTCTCCCAACCTCCCACTCTTGAAGTCCACATTCAATTCAGAATCAGATCGTGATTATTATCACTGACACATTTCGTGAAATTTGTTTTGCTGCAATTTGAAATACGAGGGATAAAGACCAAAATCTCATTCAAAGTACTTCAGCTTTTCAAATTTCAAAATAATTATAGTAAATACAATTCATAGTTTTTGCATTTCATCAAGAATGTTTCGGAAAAACATAGGAATATATCCAATCCACAGTAAAGCATTTACCTCAACATGAAAACATGATTATACTTAATTCTGCATTATGTTAAAAATTTCAGAACATTATTAAAGCAAATAACTCCATCTGCAAACAATGCATAAGAAGAAATATCTTTGTACTTTGCAAATAAACAATGAAAGAGTTATGTTTTATTTATGATGGTAATTGTCACTCCCTGCTGCTGTGCAGTTGAATAAATAAAATGGAAGTAATACATAAAACATAAAATGTCACTTTTATTCCTTTAGTTTTAGATTGCCAACATTGCCAAACATTTCACATTACATTTTGTCACTGACTTTGTCTCTGTCCAAGAATATTTTTCTTTATAGTACAGCTGTATATAAATTCTGTATTATATAAATGCAGCTTATATGTGCAGCATATTACATAAATAAAATTACCTCTTTATATTTTTCAATGTACATTTCCATAATCAATGATAGAGTTTCTTCAGCTACTCGTTACTTTTTTATATTTGAATGTTTTAAAAAAAGTCAAAAATCCAAGCCCACTAATGATTATATATTGTGTATTAGATCTGGAAAAGAATTGGGGCAGTGGCATGAATACAGAAGGTTGAAATGTGTGTCTATCAAATTCCTTACAGTTGGAACTGAGTATTTCTGAGTTAGTCTATAGTCCCATCCCTATTTCTTCATAAATAGACAAACAATTACAAAATAATGAACAGATGTGGTGAGATGACCTTTAATAACAGGCTTATAGAGAAGAAATGGTGAGAAAGAGTGTGCAGGTGAAGTAGAGGAAAGAGGGGAGTACTATGTATGAACAAGAAGGAGAACTGAGAGAAAGAAACAAAAGTGAGTAAGTGTACAAGCAAAAGAAAAGAATGAATAGATCAAAGAAAGAATTACAAGAGAAAAAGAGAAGGGAGGGGGATAATGGATGATGGAACAAGAAATAACTATTTACCATATTATGTGAGGTTAAAAACTGACCAATTACATTTGGATGATTTGAAAAGCTCAAGCTGGATGGCAGCTTGAGGAATGACAGACTACTAAAAGCTAGTCTATAATCAGACAGCATTAGTATGTAATAGGATGTTCCAAGGGCTGAAACTGTACGGTATGTACAAAATCCAGTAAAATTTCATGGAGTTGGAGTTATAATATGGGATTTTTTGGCTCATCATGTATGTGATGGTTATGAATCACCTATAAAATAATCCTAGTTTTATTCTCGCCATATTTTCCCCCTTCCCTTCCCACCGATCTCCTTCCAGGCACTCATTCTTGCAAGCGGAACAAGTGCTACACCTGCCCTTACACTTCCTCCCTCACCATTCAGGGCCCCAGGCAGTCCTTCCAGGTGAGGCGACACTTCACCTGTGAGCCGGCTGGTGTGGTATACTGCGTCTGGTGCTGCCGGTGTGGCCTTTTATATATTGATGAGACCCGACACAGATTGGAAGACAGTTTCGCTGAACACCTATGCTCTGTCCGGCAGAGAAAGCAGGATCTCCCAGTGGCCACACATTTTAATTCCGCATCCCATTCCCATTCTGATATGTCTATCCATGGCCTCCTCTACTGTCAAGATGAAGCCACTCTCAGGTTGGAGGAACAACACCTTATATACCGGCTGGGTAGCCTCCAACCTGATGGCATGAACGTTGACTTCTCTAACTTCCGTTAATGCCCCTCCTCCCCTTCTTACCCCATCCCTGATATATTTAGGTTTTTTTCCCCCTCCCTTTTTTTTCTTTCTCTCTCTGCCCATCACTCTGCCTGTTCTCCATCTCCCTCTGGTGCTCCCCTCCCCCTTTCTTTCTCCGTAGGCCTCCTATCCCATGATCCTTTCCCTTCTCTAGCTCTATATCCCTTTTGCCAATCACCTTTCTGGCTCTCAGCTTCACCCCACCCCCTCCGGTCTTCTCCTATCATTTCACATTTCCCCTCCCCTCTTACTTTCAAATCTCTTACTATCTTTCCTTTCAGTTAGTCCTGACGAAGGGTCTTGGCCCGAAACGTCGACAGCGCTTCTCCCTATAGACGCTGCCTGGCCTGCTGTGTTCCACCAGCATTTTGTGTGCGTTGTTGTTTGAATTTCCAGCATCTGCAGATTTCCTTGTGTTTGCCTTTTCCTCTGTTTCCCCAGATACTATCCCTCACCTACGCATCAGCTGCATTATATAGCAGGCAGTTGATCAACCAACCCAGCAAGTCTTTGTGAGGTAAAAGAAAGTGAAAGTACTTGGAGAGAACCCAATTAAGACAGGGAGAACATGCAAGCTTCGCACACTCAGCACCCAAGGTCAGGATTGAAACTTCCTGGTCCTGTGAGGCAGTAGTTCTACCAACTTCACCAACATTCCACATACAATGAAGATCATTTTGTAATAAAGTGTTTATTTTCTAAACAAAATCAATGAATCTTGATGGAAATGGCTGGAGGTCTGTCTTGAGAATATCTTAGAGGCAGAATCAAATACAGTTGAAAATATATTCACTAATTTCACAAAGTAAAGCTGATTCAAACCAAACATGAAGTGGAGGTCATGGAAGTGGAGAGTAATACAGCATAAAAAATGAAATAGTTTTAATAAGGTCATGAGAAAATGAAACAGAATGGACTAAACACAATCTAGGCAAATAGTTTAAAACTTAAAATATTGTCTTAGATCCAACAGAATAGTGGCAATACATCGCAATTGGTAAAATGGAGGTTAAATTTAAAGAATGCTATTATTGGCACAGCTTTAGCTCAAACTCATTTACATTTTTCCATGAATCAGAATAATTGGGCAGCAATTATTGATGTGCTTGAAACATGATTTTATTATAGTTGAGAGATAGCATGAAATTTGATTTAGTTAACAATGTAATCACTGTGTGAAATGCTCCTACTTTGTGAATGCACAATTTTAAAATGACTGAAAATAACTAAAAAAATTTCCTGGACATATTAAGATACTGTAATTAGTTCTTTAGTAATCAAAATACCACAGCCTTCAAACAATATAAATACTTATAATCTCAAAAGAACCAGCTTATTCTTGGAGTCTCTTTGTAGGCCATCAATGAGAGTTTAGTGTTTTAGGTTTAATTTGTCCTTAAGGTTTGAGTTGTCATGTGCATCGTGGCTTGTTTCCAAATTGTTGATTTTAAAATATGCCTTATAACACAGCCAATTAGAAGTATGCTCTTCATTTTTAAAGAAAAAATGTAATGTAAGATCTATTTTTTATAACATAGATATTTATCCCCATTCTACAAAAACATATTGTGCTATTTCAATGTTGGATTTGTAAAAATCAGCCATATAAAAACTCCTAGAAATGAAATAAGCATGAACATTTAAATAAAACAGTCAACACTTACTTTAGTATTTAGAATAAGTTGTGATATAATTTGGTAGTGAAATCATTGAGCCAATAACGATTTTTTTATTTGTCGATAAAAATCTTCATGGCATATGGTTGGATTGCTCTGCAATAAAAGCTTCTTTCTGATTTTAGACAAATTTAATCTCATGCATTAATACTGACTCTTCATACTGTTAGCTCCTGCTCACAGAAACCTGTGTATAACATGGAGGTATATGTTCCAATAGGCTACTGGAAACAAATTTTGGTCTAAATTTTATAAGCCTTATAATATCTATATTCAATAATAGCCCTGCTTTCAGAAGAGAGGGTGTGACGCTCACAGCAAAGAGATACTTGGCATCCCGACTAAAAATTAAACACTATGTGACAGTCCATGGTGTTCCATAGTTTCTAACAATGAATAATTAAAACCCTATAAAACAAGACTGTGAATAACAACTGATGAAAGTGGAATCATCATTCCGTGAACATCACCAATCCCCACGACAGTACAGGTGACAAACCTTTTGACAGTGACCTCTTTTTTCTTAAAGATAATAATTTTTAAGATCTGGGCATTATTGGCATTGCTTACTTCTCCAGGAGTCCTTGTATTGATGGTGTCATTGTGGTGAAGGTATTCCCACCATGCTATTGGGTAGGAAGTTCCTGCATTTATTCCAGGAATAACAAAAGAAGAGTGATTTTGCTGTTTCAGAATGGTACACATGACAGAGGAAGTTGAGGGCTCTGAATATACGATATGGATTTCTGCAGAGCTGCGTGGATGACACACATTGCAATCACAGTGTGCCTTTCCTAAAGAGAATTAATGGTTAGTATATGTTGATCTCCAAGCTGTTTTGCTCTGAACGGTGTTAAGTTTTCCAGAGATTGCCGAGACTGTACTTATTCAAGTAAATGAAGGGAATTTCATGAAACTCCTAACATGAGTCCTGTGTGGTGGAAAGGCTTTGGGACTGCAGGAGGTGAGTCCCTCTCCAAAGGATACCCAATCACAAAATTCAGGTATATGTATATGGTGAGTCACTTAAGTTTCTGGTTATTGCTTATCTGCAAAGTTCAAGGTAAAATTTATTACCATAGTGCATACTGTACACGTCACTGCATACAACCCTGAGATTCTTTCTCCTGAAGGCATACTTAGCAAATCTATAGAGCAGTAACTGCAAAGAGGGTCAATGACCAGCAAACTGTGAAAATTGCAAATATAAATAAATAACAATAAATAATGAGTATGAAATAAGAAGAAATGAAAGAAACCAAAATAAGAAGATAAAGAATCCTTAAAGTGAGGTCATTGGTTGCGCAAAAACCAGAAATAGAATGAATGTGGTTCACAGTTGTGAGGGCAATAATAAATTAAGATGCCCTGATCCTTTTTGGCATAATGTACTATTAAACCACACAACAAAAGACACATAAAATCACACAGATCTCACTGCTTCGGTTCCCATACAGACACTTGGATATGGTGAAAGTCAGGAAGATCAAGGATAGGTCATTAAATTGTTGTCTGACACTTCTGTAGCACACATGCTAGTTGCCACTTACTGACTCATGCTTAAATATTGATTAAGTCCAAATTGTTACAATTGCCTCCCTTCATCATCATCAATCAAGACAGCATGCATATACATCAATACCAAATTCTTTGTGCAGAAATAGATCATTAACACATCATTGTATAAAGCTCTTGCCCAAACTAATCAGGTACTGAACAACAAAAATATTCACTTCCTCAGATAATTAGCTATTAATTTGATTAACTGAAGAAAGAAAACCCCAACTACAAAATATATTAAAACAGGTTCCAGTCCACATGCTGAAAATGTTGACCAGAAGAAACCATAAAAATCATTAAGATAAATAGCATTTATTGGAAAATTTGTAAAAACTGAATTTTTCCATTAACGTTCATTGAAATCCTTCAATTTAGAAAGAAAAAAATACATGAAACAGGTGTGAATTAAATATTTCAGTAATATTTGAGAAATATTGTAAATATATTGTTTGATTGAGCATTATTTGTTTATATTATTTATTAAGGGTTATATGTGAGAAGTATGTGAATGGCATACGTCATTACATCATTGTGCTGCCATGTCATATATGCGCGCCTCACTAAAAGTAAAGAACAAAGTACACATGTTTAATCTTGGGCTCCCCATGTTTTGCTTTCAATTAGTTTTGGAGTTACAAAACATATCAGTAACAACAAATAAATTTTAAAATGAATCTGCAATTACTACCTACCTGTTGAAGCATAGCATGTTCTTTTTTTTTTGCAAGGAGGAGAGGGAGAGATGATCGAACTTTTTAAAGGGTGCTTCTTTTTTTTTCTTTGCAAGTGCAGTGAGATATTTGAGATAATGAGCAGAAAACAGACAAAATTCACAAGCTCATAAAGAGTGAGTACAAGGTGATAATAATCATTAGTAAAAATGCAGAAATTGTTGGCTACATCAAAAACATAGATGCATTCAATTGCACAAGAAATAACTGGATATTGTATTCTGAGTGAATTGAGCAGTATTCTGAAGCAAATGAAACAGCCAATGAAAAGCAAATGCCAGTTTTGTTGAGTGCATTGGATGGAAAGGTATACAGATTGCTTAGAAGTTTGACTGCATCAGCAAAACAGCTGAACTGAACTTTGCTGATATTGTGAAAGTAATGCAGAAATATTTTGAACCAAAACTATTGCTGATTGCAGATTGCTTTAGGTTTCATAAGGAAATCAAAAGGCACTTGAATCCATTTCAGCATACATGGCTGAATTTAAAAAAATGTTTGAGCATTGCTAGTTCAGTAATGGGCTTAATGATGCACTGAAAGATCATTTTGTTTGTGGAATCTTACAAGAAAGCATTCAAAAACGGCTCCTAATTGAAGCAAAATTTGCATGCATAATAGCAGTTGAAATTGCTGCATCAATGGAAACAGTAGGCAGAGATGGAACTGAGTTGCAGTCAAGAATGAAATGCATGAACAAAATTGAAATGTCTAAACAGAAACTAGCCTGGCCAAGCAAATTGTATTACCATTGTGGCAGGGGTTCACATACACCAGATCAATACAGATTTAAAGCTGAAACTTGCAGAAAATGCAGCAAAGAAGGACATGTACAAAGATTGTAAGGCAGACAAAATAAATGAACTGCTCAGGGAAGATAAAAAGATAAAAAGTCAAGTTGCAGTTTCAAAAGGAGCACTAATCTGCATGGTGTTGATGAAAAATCTGATAATGATGAGAGTGACAGGACTGGGATTTACACTGTGAAAACTAACATGAGACAAGCAATATGGTTTACACCAGCAGTGAACAACAAATTAATTAAAATGGAATTGGACATTAGCCTGTCTTTTTCAGTCATTCCACAAAATGAGATTGAATGGATTTCCAAAATACAGAGCTGAAGCCTGCAGATATCCAAACAAGAACTTATGCTGGAGAAAAGATAACTTCTATGTCAATGACATTTGTAACACTGAAATACAACAACTAACAAGCCACATTGGGCTTGTCTATAGTAAAGACTAGAAGGGCAGCATTGTGGGAATGTCAGCGGCTGAGACAACTACAACTTTGTTGGCGATCCATTCACCATTTGCATACCACATCAACTGCAAGCAACTTAAGAAGGGTACTGGATGATGCCAGATCAGTGTTTGATGGCAGCATTGGAAAACTCCAACATATCAAGGTTGAAATGGTGCTCAATGAAAGTGCCATACCCATGTTTTATAAAGCCTGTTTGGTTCGTTATACCATCTGTGATAAAGCAGCCAGTGAGCTGGTTTGCATGGAGGCTGAAGGAATTCTGTCCAAGGCTGAGTGGAGTCCATGAGCAATGCCAGTGGTTCTATTAGCCAGGAAGGATGAGTCTGTCAGGATCTGTAGAGATTTTAAAGTCACCATCAACCCAGTACTGAAAACAAATCAATACCTTCAGCCCAGGATGGAGAATATATTTGCAAAGATTTCTGGATAAAACACCTCAGCAAAGTGGATTTAATTGAAGCCTACCTACAAATGGAGATGGAAGAAGAGTCCAAAGTGCTTCTCAACATAAACACTCACAAAGGGTTTTATCATTATAACAGGCTTTTGTCTGGAGTAGCATCTGTGCCTACACTCTGGCAGAAAGCTCAGGAGCTGCAAGTCTGCTTAGGCACTCATTATTACCTGGATGACATTATTGTTACTTCAGAGGATTACAAGGAACATCTCCAAAATCTCAAAACAGTGTTAAAAAGATTCAAAAATTATGGGCTCAAAGCAGGACGCAACAAGTGTAATTTTTTTTTATACCAAGCGTCAAACCATTGACGCACAAAGTTCACACAAGTGTGCTGAGAGAATTCAAGCATGGTTATATGCCCCAAGGCCAAAGGACATGTCACAGTTGTGGTCCTTTTTAGGACTTAAGAAATACTACAGTGGATTCCTGGCAAACTTGGCTACTATGCTCTACCCCTACAGATTAGAAAAAATAATGGCAAAGAACAAAGCAGTGTAAGGTGGCTTTCCAAAAGATAACGGAAATTATGACATCATACACTGTACTCAGACATTATGATCCACATCGTGCAGTGAAGCTTGCCTGTGATGCCTCACCTTTGGTATAGGTGCAGTCATGTCACATGGTATGAGTGATGGAAGTGAACTCTCCGTAGTTTTTGCATCACGTTCCCTTACAATTGCAGAGAAAAGTTACGCCCAGATTGACAGAGAGGTCTTGTGTCTGGTCTGCGTGTGAAATGTTTCAACCAGTACTTCTATAGAAGAGAGTTTACTCTCATTACAGATCATCAACCCCTAATGGCCATTTTCAATCCACAGCTAAGGCTGATTTTTACTTGTGTGTCACATCAACGCCATAGGTAACACATACCCTACGCTGTAGGGTGACATATACCTGCCCAAAAAAGTAACTTACCGTTGTGGCAATGCAGACCGCAATAACTGTGATTGGTCCGCTTGGTAGCATCGCATTTCTGGTTGCTTCTTCTCTGCCATGTCTGTACACTGATGCGAAATAGATGAACCAAGTTGTCAAATCTACCTGCTGATATGCAAAAGTGTTTGAAATGCATTTCCTCGTCCATGTCTCTCACGAAGAAACTCAACACAGTGGCATAGATACCCCACCGCCAACTAGCGTTTTGGCGCACACCAACGCATGCTTTCTACGACGTAGAGCCTATGCAGAAGTGAAAATCAGGGCTACGGCGTAGCCCATACGCACAAGTATAAATCAATCTTTAGTGTTCCACTAACAGCAGCAGCACAAAGACAGAGATGGGCTCCATTTCTTGGACGATACAATTACAAGATCAAATTCAAGAGGACAACTAATCATGGAAATGCTTATGGATTGTACCATTTACACTAGGAAAAAGAAATAACTGAAAAGTTTACAAAATAGACTATTTCCTTGATGTATTCTCCCTAATGCAAATCAAAAGTTTCCCTATAATGGTAAGGGAAACCAGTAAAGACTCCACACCATCTCAGGTCTACATGGCAAACCAAAATGGCTAGAGTAAGCATCAGAAATTCCAGATCCCCATTTTTACTAGCACCAGGATGAACTTGCCCTTGACGGGTGTTGTCTTGTGTGGGATTGAGAGTTGTACCATTCAAGCTGAGAGTTGAAGTGTTGGAGGAGCTACGTGCCAGTTATCTAGGTATGGTCAAAGTGAAACCTTTGGTTCAAAGCTTTGTCTAGTGGCCTGGGATAGATCAGCAGATTGAACAACCTGCCATGCACTGTTCAGGATGCCAACACATCCGGAAAATGCCAAGAGCAGTGCCTGTCTATCCCTTGGAATGGCTTGCATTGCCCTGGCAGAGGATTCATGTGAATTTTGCCAGAACAGTCATGGGCACAATTTTCTTGGTAGTAGTGGATGCAGCTACAAAGTGTTCCTAATAGCTTCCACTACAGGCTTGTACACTGTTGTTACATTGAGAAGTCTCTTCTCAAGGACAGTTGTTCTAGAATGCTTGTCAGTTATAAGGGACCATAGTTTGGTGCAGGACAGTTTCAGTCATTCCTGAAAATGAATGGGCTCCTCAGATTTGAAGGTTTAACAAACAGTCCTGCTGAAAGACTACAGAGATGATCAAAAGTGTGTAGTTGGAAAGATTACGGACAGAACTGGACCACTCTCCTACATGGTGGAGGATGCATCTGATGTCATCTGGAGACAACACATTGATCAATTGAGGAGAGCAGAGTCAATTATTAGAGAGGAAAGGTGTCTAGAGCTGTCAGAGCCACTTCCTGCAGTCCCAGAGTCAACTCCTACAACCACCATAGAAGAAGCCCTGGAACCTGAGATTGTTTCATTGGCAATCAAAGTGCACCCCACCCTTGTCAGGAAAGACATTATCCCACAAGAGTAAGAAATCCTCCACATCAATTAAATCTTTAGGCCTGAATGGGACAATTTAAAATTTACTATGCTGTGGATGTCTGTAATAGTAGTTGCATTATATAGTATTATTTGTTTGTTTACATAATTGATTACAGGTTATATGTAAGAAGTATGTGAATGGCATATGTTATTATGCCACCAAGTCATATGTACATGCCTCACTAAAGTAAAAAAACAAAGTACACACGTTTATCCCCAGGCTCCCTGCGTTTTTCTTTTGATTAGTTTTGGAGTTAGAAAACATAAAGAATCAACAAGTTAGTCTGACTCAGAAAGTTGTTTGAGGAAAGCGAAACTTTTTGGAAGCTGAAATTGACCAGCTTGCAGTGTGCAATTTCTCTGGGATAAAAATTAAGTAAGTAGAGCTTGTAACTGCAACTCTCAGAAACAATCAGCTTACCTTTTAATGTCTGGATGAAGATTGTGGGCATGCAATAGTGAGAGAGAGTAATGTCTGGTTGATTGGTTCTGACTAGCTTGAGTCCTAACCTCTAACCAGGCAAAGATAGGTTCTAACAGCTTTCAGTTCTACTTTCTACCCTATCTAATTAACTCTGACAGCCTCTAGCTCTACCTTTCCACTGATCTGATTGATTGCTACTAACAATCTGCAATTGCACTGAGGTGGTAATTCATCCAGCAGAGGCTAAGGTCAGACACAATGCTTTCTCAATGTTTCTGTTTAAAACACTGACTATTGTGACATGCGCTCCAGCATTTTGCCCAGTTGCAGGCAGTTTGAGCATTTTATTTGATACACATTTTGTTCTCCCAGAGTCTACAGCATGGGAAACTAAAAATCAATAGAAAGATATAATGTTTTAATTATTAAGATGAAATTAGTTATAGATAGCTCAAGGAAACTTTACAGGGTTTGGCCTTTTCAAGGTGTTAATCTGTGAACTGCAATCTTTATTATCCACTTTTACAGCTACAGTGTGTTTTACATTCATGAAACAAAACCGGTTCTGACCCAGATTCACTTAAGGGCAAAGAAAAGGATGAATTCAGCAGATTTATTTTAAATCCATTGTTTTTTTTTCTTTTTTTATAACTTTGGAATGGTACAAAAACAATGAAAATCAAACTAAAAGCAAGAACTGCAAAGAGAACTCAGCAAATCTGGGATACAATCTGTGAGGGCAATGGCAAGCTAAGGTCCCTTGGGCAATAACTGAAATGTTAACTGTCACTTCTATGGACCAACACAGCAACCTTAAAATTGTAAACTCCACCTTTATTCTAATATTTCCATTGTGAATATTTATACCCATTTTTATCATGCAATGTGCCTGGATGGACTTGTCACACTGACATTGTACCTTCCCACAAATGCTGATGTGGCACCTCTGCTACAGAAGACTATAATGTCAGCGTAATACATTTGTATTGGAAATTTCCATTATATTTACAGAAATGATTGACAGGGATTATCTTTAGCTAACAGTTGTATTTTTAATGCGTCCTTAACAAAGTAAAACATTGTAAGCCACATCACAAGAGTATTCCTTATTTTCAAACTGGTAGATGTTTAATTAGGAGTTTCTTTGATTAAGCAACTATTTTCAATTGTTTTACTCTCTATATAATGTGTGAAATATTGTGTTGTTGTTTGGAAGTCTGTCTAATTTCCATGAGTAAGTCCATTTTGTAAAATAAATATAGTGACATGACTAACATTTTTTATCTGTTAATAAATCTTATGGAAATTAGGTTCAAGAACCAAGCTCTCTTTTCTACTTTTGGTGCGATTCAAGATCTACTCTCTTACCTTAAACCACAGATAACTAAAGATTTCACAGGCTGTTTATTTAATTTCAGAATCATTCCAGCAAATTAGGAGTTTATTCAGTTTATTTTGGAGCAGTCTGTTCATTCCCTTTCCCTGACTGTTTATCCATAACTCAGCAAATTGTAATCCCTCTGATGCTTTACCAATTTTCTTTTGAAAACCTTGATTTCCTCTGTTTCCACCACTTTTACATAACCAGATGTAAATAAAAACATTCTCTCTTTAATCCCTGTGGTGCCCCAATGCATTGAATCTGTGTTTATTGACCCTCAACCACCTGCTAATGTCATGATATTGTATTCCTCTACACTTCAGAACCACTGGCCATAAGTAGCTAATTGGGATTGCACGTGTTAATATTTGACAAACAAAGATTGAGTAATCATCATTGGGCACATGACATCAGTACCTTATGCTGCCTATATCTTTTTATGTATTGATGAAGTAATTTGGTGAAAAGCAGACAGTGTGTAGCAGTGTGTAGAGTTTTATAGAAACATAGAAAATAGGTGTAAGAGTAGGCCATTTGGCCCTTTGAGCCTGCACCGCCATTCAGTATGATCATGGCTGATCATCCAACTCAGAACCCTGTACCTGCTTTCTCTCCATACACCAGTCACAAAGGCCATATCTAACTTCCTCTTAAATATAGCCAAGGAACCGGCCTCAACTGTTTCCTGTGGCAGAGAATTCCACAGATTCACCACTCTCTGTGTGAAGAAGTTTTTCCTCATCTCGGTCCAAAAAGGCTTCCCCTTTATCCTTAAACTGTGACCCCTCGTTCTGGACTTCCTCAACATTGGAAACAATCTTCCTGCATCTAGCCTGTCCAATCCCTTTAGAATTTTATACATTTCAATAATATGATATACTTAGAACAAAATTACAGTGATTAACTCTCATTTTGTAGTGAAGAGTAGTGTGTGTGCTATTTTTCTGAGGTTGTCAATTTTTAGGCTATTTATATTTGTAATATAAATGTAAGACCCTTGCCTCACCACTTCAGAAATATCATTAATTTTGACTGGAGATAAAGATATATCTGTTAGCTCAGTCAAATATAATTGCAAGCAGCGAAAAAAAACAAACCACAAACAATAGAAAGCTTCTTTCATGAAGCTTATCACAGAAAAAAGGCAAAACAGCATTCATTTCCATTCCTGCTGAAGAACAGCTTGAATTTGATATCTTGTGTAAGCCATCTTCCTCCTCAGAAGTTCAGTCACCTAAAGTGCACAGTTCTTTACAGCTGTAAATGTCTTTTGTGAGTACCTTAGCTTTGTTTCCAACAAAAAGTTGTCAAGCCCATTACTGACTAGCAACTGACAACTTTTGCCCTCCTGCCTACTGGCCAATTAGGTCCCTTGTTGAATCACAAACAAGAGAAAATCTACAGATGGAAGAAATCAAATGCACACAAAATGCTGGAGGAGCTCAACAGGCCAGGCAGCATCTATGGAAAAGAGTAAGCTGTTGACATTTTGGGCCAAAACTAGTCCTAATGAAGGGTCTTGGCCCAAAATGATGGCTGGTTCTTTTTTTCCATAGTTGCTAGCTGGCCTACTGAGTTCCTCCTGCATTTTGTGTGTATTATTAGATCATTTGTTAAAATATTTTTTCACACAATTGGGAGCTGAATCTCCTAGTCTGTGCATTGGCTTGTGGCTTCCACCCTCAGTAAGCTAGACTCCATTGGAATTTTCCAGCACGTTTTAGCTGTACTTTTGAAGAATTCTCTTATTGAGTGAGGTCCCAAGGAGAAATGGGACCTCAGCTCAATATGGGACTCCAGATGGTGGGAAATCAAGAAGATTTGAGAGAGTTTTATGGTATATTTAGAACAAAAATACAGCGATGAGCTCTCATTTTGTAGTGAGGAATAGAAAGATTGATACATTTTTAGAGTCTAAAGCAGGCTTCATACTTCAGTTATTTTCTTTATATTTAATAATGGTGATTGATATGGAAAGCCTTGACGAAAATTTTCAGCTGTACCCCTAGTCAGATTGGCATTGTTATGAGGTTCATTCTCTTCTATAAAAAAGGGAACACAGTCATGTTAGTTACCAGGGATAACCAAGCATTGGCAACGAGCATTAGGAGAGACTCCACCTGTCAATCTTATCAGGCATATTTGAAACAACAACAAGATTACTTTGCAAGTGGAAGCTACATGGGAAGATGTCCACTTGATTGATCAAACCTATGAAGTCAAAAATGCACAAAAAATACATTAAGATATGCTCTGATTAATAAATTCTTGCCAGAATGTCAAACTGTTGGTAAGAGATCTAAATAGAGATGTTTATAAAGCAAATGTACCTTTAAAATCATTTACATAAGTTGCAGTAGTGCGGTTTAATTTAGAGATAAAGATGCTGTTCAAGTTAATACTTCCAGTAACACTGGCTGGCCAATGATTTTGTTTTGACAAAGACACCCCTGGGAATACAGCAATGAAGCCTCAGAGTAGATTATCTGTTTAGCTTTACACAGTGGACTTGATCTCACGATATTCTGATCCAGAGGCAAGAATGCCACCACAAAACCAGCCTGATAACATACATTGTACATTATGCATCACTACGGTACAGAGGGCAGTGAAATCCTGACTAAAGATTTGAGTGCAATCTTTAAAATTAAATGGAATAGAATATTCCAGAGTATTCTATTTTTAGAATATGCCAATTCCAAAACTGCTGTAACAGCACTGCTGAAAAAAGTCATTTAATGCGCATTTGTTATGTGATTACATCTGTATGCGATTAAATTGACATACTTAAAGAAAAATTCCAGAAGGCTGCAGAAAACATATGATATATGATATATTAATAATTCCATCCCTAGACTTAAGATCCTCTCCAGTGAGAATGATTTCATGGCAATTGTAAAATGTGAAGGCTAGAATTTATCCTAAAGCTCTCATATAAACAAATATTATTCCTAAACCTGCTACAATATATTTACTTTTAACTCTGCAGGTAAAGTCTACTCTCATGCTCAAAGGGAGGCAAACACTACAGACCATAGACTTTGTTTGCTCAGTATTGGGTTGGTAGTAATTTTGTAACCATGTAATTAGTATTCTCTCTAATAATGGTCAAGTGAATTTGTCCGCACTCCGATACAGCACCTATGGAAAAAAATAAGCTGCTTGAAAAAGAAGAAGTAAAGATCTGTTAAAGTGGGATTCACAGTTAAAGAATAAAAGGATGTAGATTTGGGAATTCTTCAACTTATGGTTGGCTTAAGAAGACCAATGTTCAAAAATATGGAAAATATTTGGTTTTATGTCGCTCATCCTCTGAACAAATCCTGATAACAGTACAATTGAACATCATGGCAGGGAACTGAAAATGTATTGCACTTTTTCCATTACAAGAGTTCAAAACAGGAGAACAGAAAGAGATGAAGAAAGTGACCATTGGCAGGATGTCAGTAGAGTAGTAAGCAAGTTTTCGCCTAAAACATCAGTCAACCTCTCATTCTCACTTATTAGATCAGAGAGAATCATCTGGGGTGGAATAAACAGCATATGGAAATCTCATGAGAGGTTTTGAGTGCCACAGTCCCTAGGAGACACCAGATTGCTTAGAGGGAGAGAGAGTTTAAAAGACAGTGGCAGGGGCAATTGTCACTTCCTGTGTGCCACAGTTCCTGAGGAGATATTGGATAACACATAAATAGACACTTGGCAAGGACCGGTAAAAATAAGTCAGGGTTAAGTGGAGAGGCCATTGTGGGAGCAGCCATTGTGTGAGTGGAGAGTTGAGGCGTTGGCTCATTGACACTTAGGAAAGGCATAGGCTATGGGAACAGTTTTGTTATTTATCCTTTATTTCTTTTTTATTGCACATTTAGAGCAGTGGGGAAAACAAGCAGGAGGGTGGAATGTTCCTCTTGTGGGATGTTTGAAGGTAGTGAGACCTCCAGTGTCCCTGATGTGCATCCGACTGCACTGGAACTAGATGAACTCCAGATCATTCAGGAGGCTGAGTGGTTGATGGACAGGGCATATAGGGATGTAGTTATACCGAAAGCACAGGGCACAGGTAATTGGGTGATCATCAGGAAGGGGAAAAGAAATAGGCAGCTAGTGCAGAGTTCTGGTGTGGCCATTCACTCAACAACAGGTATATTGCTTTGGATACTGTTAGGGAGGATGACCCAGCAGAGGAATTCTGGCAAAGGTGTACTTGGTAAGTGGGAAGCCTTCAAAAATCAAATTTTGAGAGTTTGTATGTTCCTGTCAGAATAAAATGCAAGGGTAACAGGTTTAGGAAACTTCTGTTTTTGATGGGTATTAAGACGCCAGTTAAGAAAAAGAAGGAGGTACATAGTAGGTATAGGCAGGCAGGAACAAATTTGATGGTTGAAGGGTATAAGAAATGTAAGCGAACAGTAAAGAGGGAAACATGGAATGCTAAGAGAAGATGAGTTTGTTCCAGTAGGCAAGGTAATGGAGAATCCTAAGGGCTTACTTAAGGATATATTATGAGCAAAAAGACAACATGGCACAAAATTGGTCCTCTGGAAGATCTGAGTGGCATAATCTTCGAGTGGAACTGAAAGAGTTGGAGGAGATCTTAAAATGTTTACATCTGTATTTACTTGGGAGATGGATACAGAATCTTTTGATGTGAGACAAAGTAGCAGTGGGGTCATGGGCCTTGTACATATTACAGTGGAAGAGGTGCTTGATGTATTGAGGTACATTAGGGTGGATAAATCCCCAGGGATTGACAATGTGTTCTCCTAAACCCTGTGAGAGGCTGTTGCAGAAATTGTAGGGGACCTAACAAAGATATTTAAAACATTCTTAACCACGGGTGCGGAGCCAGAGGATTGGAGGATAGCTAATGTTGCTCTGTTTTTTTAAGGAAGGCTCAATGAATAAAAGACAAAATTATGGAGCAGTGAGCGTGGCATCAGTAGTGGGAAAGTTATTGGAAAGAATTCTAAGGGACCGGATATATGAGTATTTGGATAGCAGGGACTGATTAGGGATAATCATCATGGCTTTGTGTGTGTTAAGTTATGTTTAAATAATCTTGTAGAGACTTTTGAGGAAGTTAGCAGGCAACACAGTGGATGGTTCAGTCACATGGCATTCAAGATGAGGTAGTAAATTGGATTAGACACAGGCTTTGTAGAAGAAGCCAGAGAGTGATTGCAGGTCGTTGCCTTTCTGACAGGAGGCTTGTGACTAGTAGGATCGGTGTTGGGTCCATTGTTGTTTGTCACCTATATCATAGATCTGCATTATAATTAATCAGCAAGTTTGCTGACGTTACAAAGATTGGGGTTGTAGCGGACAGTGAGGAAGACTAATACGGCTTGAGGCAGGATCTGGAGCAGCTGAAAAAATAGGCTTAAGAATGGGATATGGAATTGAATGCAGACAAATGTGAGTTGTCGGCTTTAAATTGGGAAGATCATCCAGGTTAGGTCTTGCACAAACACTGAAGAGTGTGGGTAGAACAGAGGGTTCTGGGAGTATAAATCCATAATTCCTTGAAAGTGGTGCCACAGGTAGATAGGTTCGTAAAGAAAGCTTTTGGCATTGGTCTTCATAAATTGAAGTATTGAGTGCAGGAGGTGGGATGGTTAAGTTGAATAAGAAGTTGCTGAGGCCTTATTTGGAGTATCATGTGCAGTTCTGGTCACCTACCAATAGAAAAGATGTAAAAAAGATTGAATGATTACAGAGAAAATTTACCAGGATGTAGTCCAGATTTGTGGATCTGAGTTATAGGGAAAAGTTGAATAGGTTAGGAATTTAGACCATAGAACATAGAAGACTGAGAGGAGATTTAACAGGGGTATACAAAATTATGAGGGGTATAGATAGTGTAAATGCGAGCAGGCTTTTTTTCCATTGAGGTTGGGTGAAACTATAATCAGAGGTCATGGGTTAAGGATGAAAAGTGAAATATTTAAGATGAACCTGAGGGAGATCTTCACTCAGAGAGTGGTGAGAGTGTGGAACAAGATGCCAGTGCAGGTGTTGAATGCAGGGTCAATTTCAATGTTTAAGAGATCATTGGATCAGTACATGGATGGGAGGAATAGGGAGGGCTGTGGTCCAGGTGCAGGTCAACGGGACTAGGCAGATTAATGGTTTGGCATAGACTAGATGGGCTGAAGGGTTAATTTCTGTGGTGTACTGTTCTATGATTCTTCTATGAATATAGGTATTGCATGACATGCAAGAAAGTCAGAAACAAGTAGATAGTGGAGAAGGATTTCTTGTATGGAAATTTAAGAAAAAATCAGAAACTTCCATTCACTTTTAAGGCTGTGGCTTCTATTGTCCTTCCCTAATTGTCCTTTGAGCTGCCTTCAGGAATTGCTACAGCCTGGTTATGAATGTAGGGCTTTTATGGTTACAGAAATTCATCTTATATGTCCAACTAAGGTAGTATAAACAAAATTTGTTTAAAAGGAATATATTGATAATTATTTGATGTGATGTTGCAACAAGTATAATGACCTAGCTCTGTAAAACAAAACATCAGCCTTACACAAGAGTCACTAGTGTAAGTAGAGTAGGTAGGCTGACCTGATCGAAGTCACTAGTTATTATTTTGATGGATCCCAAGAAGTGAAATGCTCTAGAAAGTTTATTATACATGGTAAATGATATGCTATTTCTTTAGGACATTTGGAGGCCTCCTTTTAGGTTAACATTTCTAAGGTCTGTGAGATGATCTGCAAGCACTATGACTCCCTTTAATAAGACCCTGAGAAATAGAGCAGATTGATAAAACCAAGTTAAGATGAATATAGAAGTTTAATTTACAATTTAAAGCATCTACAATTTTCAGTATTGAGTTTGGATAAATAGGTAAATAGAAGAATAAATCCCTTATCAATATGACATAGCTTTGTGACTGACAATGTCAACAAAATAGGCTTTAGGAGGAAATCCAGTGATCTGGAGTATGTATATATAAAGGTGTGGTTTTACATCAGTGGTCGGAGGAAGCAGCTTGAGGCTTTGCACATTTGTGCATTAAAGCAGATGCCAGTGCACAGGTAATCTGTCCTTTAAGCAGATGCATTTAAAGTAAAGATTCTTCTTTGCAATGACCCAGATCATAGACATGATTTGTCCTTTCTATTTCACAACAGTCAGCTACTAATTTAACATGCTTAGTATCACATTCTAAGTACTTCAATAACACAACCATGATTAATTGAGCTCTTTAATAATACATTATGTTGAAAAACAAAGCTCAAAACAATGTCAAATCGTATTCTGGTGGGATTTATATTTTTAACAGAAAAATTAAATGAAACAAAGATGAATTATTTTTAACACCAAACAATAAATACTGATGTCTTTATAATGAGAAAGTTAATTACTGCTTGAAAATTTTCCTTGGTATAATTAAGTTCAGAAATGCTAATTGTGAGTTTATATAAACTAATCTCTAACATTTTTCTCTGATTCGGTCTTTCAGGCCAATCACATAGAAATCAGCAGCTGCTTTATATGTCACACAATACAATTATATCACATTAAATTCAATAGTTTTCTATTTATTATTTTTCCCGTGATTAAAATTGCCCTTTGTTTATCTGTCCAGTTGATGTTTGATGTTTTGGAAGCACAATCAAATTCAAACAAAATGTGCTGAAAAATGTCTTCAGGTGAATGACATGGCTAAAAGAAATCGAAACTCTTAAGCTCAAAGGGAACTGACAATCAAACTTAAGACTGAATACACTGGTCTTTCCACTGAGCACTGATAACAGTTGAAAGGGCTGACTTTCTGAGGCTTTGCATTTTCAGCAGTCTCACGGTACCTTTCACATGTCCAGAATTTGGACTTTTAACCAAGTTTCCATTGCTACATTGAAGTAAAGGGAAGCTGCTCTTAGGATGTGCTGTTGCTGGCAAGGATAGTCGTGATAAAATGATGGTGGAGTTCTTCCTTGACTTTGTAGTTGTTTAGTTGATAGTTGTCATGGGGGGGGCGGTTTAGAATATGAATATCTTTAGAAGATTATTTAAGAGTGAGGACCCCTCTGTCTGAGCAAAGCTGAGTTCCAGGATGGACCAACAACAGTCAGGGATTTGGGATTCTCCCCATCCTGCTAATGGGTTAGAGAGCACCTGTAGGTTGTTCAGACCAGTTAGATTTTGCCGGTTGAAACTGGACACCACATCATGTCTATACTTAACACATTAGGACTCCCCTGGAGAAAGGATAGCCAGAGGGATCCTTTTGCATCTATCATAAGGCACGAGCACAAGATGATCTCGTGCCTGAAGAATGCGGTGGGAGTACCGCATCAGTGCTGTGTCACCATGGGAGAAGCTGCCCAGATAACTCAAACCCATGCTGCAGGGCTAGAAGACAAGAATAGTGAGATAGCCTATTGGCTAATGAAGGTGCAGCAATTAGAGGCTGCCTGGTGGGATAATTGGCAATCGGATTCCATTAAGGTTGGAGTTTTGCTGCGGTGAGGCTGCAGAGGTGCAATGGGGATGTCTGGCTGAAAGGTGAGGGTGGGTAAGAGGGGGTAGAGTGGAGTCCTAGGATTGTCCCTCTCCCCTACACATCTGAAGCAGTGCAGGCCAGGCCGGTGATCAAGCAGTCTCATACCCACCATGGGGGCATTACCCCACAGCTTCTTCTTCCCAGAAGGGAGAGGAGGAGGAGGAGAGTTGGGAATATGTGAAGAGTAGTACAATGGGCCCCTTTGAGGCAACAGAGATCAGGGAGTTCTTCGTGAGGGAATTGGCCAGATTAAAGGATAGGGACAGACAGAAGTCTGGAGAGTCTCTGGCCGCATAGTTGTTGAGGATATGGGATGAGGGGGACACCGGAGTAAACCTATCCAGTAGAAGTATGGACATTTTAGGGGGCTTATCATCCCAATATGCCATAAATAATGCCCGGAGGAGACATGCTTACTTTCCCTGAGCATAATGCATTATTACGGGGTCAGGTGGCACATTCAGATTCCCTTCCCTCTTTGAATGGGATTTAAAGCCTCAGGTGTAATGGAACAGTGTAGAGGAAGGTATTAGAGCCCATTGTCAGTGGGCTGTAATTACAGGTTTATACAGCTACTGTATAGTGATAGCTCACCAAAGGATTGTGAACTAAGCCGTCACGATAGGGCATTTGGTTATGGCAGTGGCTCTCACTTGAAAGTGGTAGTGCTGTCTTTCATAAGACCAACAGTTGGATGTCCAGTACGTGCAGCCGTTCAGTTGTTGCAGGGTTTGGAGTATGTAGAAGATACAGAGGATGGATAAGCAGACAGGGAGTGGGGGATTACACATGATCTGAAAGGAAATGTTTTTGGCATTGCTGAAAGCAGGGGTCCAAAAGGAGCAGGTAAATGGAGTTCCCACTCCCATTCTCTATGCAATGTGGAGGCAGTACTGCAGGGGAAACAAGGTCAAGAGCCCATTAAGGGGGATGCGTCATTCTTCAAGCCCTCTCCCGATGAGGGCTCCTTTTGTTCTCTACTGGATTCCTTGCAGGTGAACCTTCACTGGCAGTGGACATCGGGGTGAGGGGGAGGATGATTGTAAGGAGAGGATGCATGCACCCTCTCCTTTATAAGTAGAGTGTGAATGGTTTGAGTGTGGGAGAAGTGGTTCTTGAGTTGTGGCCATAGGTCAGTTTGCTTGAGCATGTGTGTGTGAGTGAGGGTTTTGCCTTTAAGTGGCTGTGTGGATGTGTTAATGAATGTGCCTGTCACATTAACACACTCAGTTGTTTTCTTCTTCTCCTTTCTTCTTTAGAAAATGTGCTAATTTTTCACTGTGGGAATTAATTCTTTGTTCTAAGTTTTCAGTTACTTTCAAAGGTTCTGAAGGAATGGAAGGACAAGCCTGGATTTTGTTTGCCTCGTCCGTGTTTTCATTCTGTTATTTCATCTGATTTCCATGGAAGTGGTTGTAGGGAGATGCCTGGATTCCACACTGGCCATGAGGAATCAAGGTTACAGAGATGGTCTCTCTGATACCTCCTCTTATTTACCCCTTGCTCATGACCCCACTAAGGAGCATCAGGCCACTATACCATCACCAACCTTATCAGATCTGAGGATCTCCCATCCACTGCCACCAACCTCACAGTTCCCACACCCCGCACTTCCCGTTTCTACCTCCTACCCAAGATCCACAAACCTGCCTGTCCAGGTAGACCCATTGTCTCAGCTTGCTCCTGCCCCACCAAACTCATTTCTGCATAACTTGACACTGTTTTATCGCCCCTTGTTCAATCCCTTCCCACCTATGCTTGTGACACTTCTCACACTTTGAATTTTTTCAAAGATTTTAAGTTCCCTGGCCCCCACCACCTTATTTTCACCATGAATGTCCAGTCCCTATATACCTCCATCCCCCACCAGGAAGGTCTCAAAGCTCTCCACTTCTTTTTGGATTCCAGACCTAACGAATTCCCCTCTACCACCACTCTCCTCCGCCTAGAGGAATTAGTTCTTACTCTCAATAATTTCTCCTTTGGCTCCTCCCACTTCCTCCAACCAAAGGTGTAGCTATGGGCACCCGCATGGGTCCCAGTTCTGCCTGCCTTTTTGTTAGCTTTGTGGAACAGACCATGTTCCAAGCCTATACGGGTATCAGTCCCCCTCTTTTCCTTCGCTACATCAACAACTGCATTGGCGCTGCCTCCTGCATGCATGCTGAGCTCGTTGACTTCATTAATTTTGCCTCCAACTTTCACCCTGCTGTCAAATTTACCTGGTCCATTTCTGACACCTCCCTCCCCTTTCTTGGTCTTTCTGTCTCCATCTCTGGAGATGGCTTATCTACTGATATCTACTGTAAGCCTACAGACTCTCACAGCTACCTGGACTATTCCTCTTCCCACACTGTCTCTTGCAAAAATGCTATCCTCTTCTCACAATTCCTCCGCCTCCGCTGTATTTGCTCTCAGGATGAGGCTTTTCATTCTAGGATGGAGGAGATGTCTTCCTTTTATAAACAAAGGGGCTTCCCTTCTTCCACCATCAACTCTGCTCTCAAACGCATCTCTCACATTTCCAGCATATCTGCCCTCACCCCATCTGCCCATCACCACACTTGGGATAGGGTTCCCCTTATCCTCACCTACCACCCCACCAGCCTCCAGGTCCAACGTATAATTCTCCGTAACTTCCGCCACCTCCAATGGGATCCCACTACCAAGCACATCTTTCCCTCCACCCCTCTTTCTGCTTTCCGCAGGGATTGCTCCCTACACGACTCCCTTGTCCATTCATCCCCCCCATCCCTCCCCACCGACCTCCCTCCTGGCACTTATCCTTGTAAGCGGAACAAGTGCTACACCTGCCCTTACACTTCCTCCCTCACCACCATTCAGGGCCCCAGACAGTCCTTCCAGGTGAGGTGGCACTTCACCTGTGAGTCAGCTGGTGTGGTATACTGCGTCCGGTGCTCCTGGTGTGGCCTTTTATATATTGGTGAGACCCAACGCAGACCGGAAGACCATTTCGCTGAACGCCTACGCTCTGTCCGCCAGAGAAAGCAGGATCTCCCAATGGCCACACATTTTAATTCCACGTCCCATTCCCATTCTGATATGTCTATCCATGGCCTCCTCTACTGTCAAGTTGAAGCCACTCTCAGGTTGGAGGAACAACACCTTATATACCGGTTGGGTAGCCTCCAACCTGATGGCATGAACATTGACTTCTCTAACTTCCGTTAATGCACCTCCTCCCCTTCTTACCCCATCCCTGATATATTCAGTTTTTTCCCCCTCCTTTCTTTTCTCTCTTTCTGCCCATCACTCTGCCTGTTCTCCATCTTTCCTCTGGTGCTCCCCTCCCCCATTTTTTATCCCTAGGCCTCCCGTCCCATGATCCTTTCCCTTCTCCAGCTCTGTATCCCTTTTGCCAATCACCTTTCCGGCTCTCAGCTTCACCCCACCCCCTCCGGTCTTCTCCTATCATTTCGCATTTTCCTCTCCCCTCCTACTTTCAAATCTCTTACTATCTTCCTTTCAGTTAGTCCTAATGAAGGGTCTCGGCCTGAAACATCGACAGTGCTTCTCCCTACAGATGCTGCCTGGCCTGCTGTGTTCTACCAGCATTTTGTGTGTGTTGCTTTAGTTTCCAGCATCTGCAGATTTCCTCGTGTCTACAGAGATGGAGGTCTGTGCATCTATATTCTGGATATGAGATGATCACATTTAGTTACCGTAGATTCCGGACTACAGAGCGCACCTGATTAAAAGCCGCTGGCTCTAATTTTACAAATAAAATCAATTTTTTAATTGTAAAGGCCGCACCGGATTTTCGGCCGCAGGTGTCCCACGTTGTAATATGAGATATTTACACAGAAAGATATTACACGTGAGGATTTTTTAACTTTTAATTAAATCCATATGGTAACAAAAACAAATACATATTGCAAATGCTTTTTTTCGAACCGTGCCCGTAACGCGGCTACTTTTACATATACGTTGCGTATACTTCTTTACTGAACAACATTCCAATATCTCCTAACGACTGGTAAAAAATATATATATTGCAGCCTACCAGGAAAAGTTATTGATCACCTTTAACTTAAAAGCAGCGTTCGCTCAGATCCAAAGCCGCTCGCGTAATGCGCTCCCTCCCTCCGTCCCGTTTCATCGCAAACCGGCATTTTCCCACAAGACACCGCGAAACCGGGTGTGACGTCATAGCATCCCGCGATGTAGTACAGAAAACAAATATAGTTAAAACTCTTCTAACTTTAACTAGAAAATGAATTACTAAGCGAAAATATTATAAACTAAGTAACTGCCATAAGGCAGCACAATGCTTCGAGTGTTTTCCATGTTGATGAGGGTGAGTACAAATGACTGATTTACAATAATTTAATTGTGAAAGTGCGCTTGATTTATCGTACAATTTCATTGGACCTCTGTGAACTACTTATCAATTTTATTGGTCTACTGTTATGAGGCAAAATGTTTACGAGGCGGCATGAAAAAAATCATGTATTAGCCGCTTCGGATTAAAGGCCGCAAAGTTCAAAGCTGTTCAAAATGTGGGAAAAAAGTAGCGGCTTAAAATCCGGAATCTACGGTAGATAGATACCTTATTGATCCCAAAAGAAATTACATTGTCACAGCAGCATTACAAGTGCACTGATTTGCAAATGTTTGACGAGAACTAAGAAAGAATAAAAAATAAGTTATCTCGAACAGTCTAGCAGAAGGGAGTCATCACTTCTCCAGCTATAGGTTGACACACATAGAACCTAATGGCTGAGATTCGGAATGATTTCATATAATGCTCTTTGTTGTCTTAGTGTATTACTAAAAGTGCTCCTCTGTTCAGCCAAGTTGGCATGCAGAGGGTGAGAAACATTGTCCAGAATTGCAAGGAATTTCTGTCGGGTCCTTTGTTCTACCACAGCCTCCAGTGTGTCCAGTTTGACTCCTATTACAGATCCAGCCTTTTTAATCATTTTATTATGTCTGTTGGCATCACCCATGTTGATGCCATTGCCCCTGCACTCCATCACATAGAAGATTGTACTGGCAACAACAGACTGGTAGAACATGTGAAGAAAAGGCTTCCATACTCTAAAGAACTTCAGTCTCCTCAGGAAGTAGAGGTGACTTTGGCCTTTCTTGTACACAGCCTTGGTGTTGGTGCTCCACTCAACTCTGTCATCCAGGTGTAGCCCCAGAAACCTGTAGGTCCTCATCACATACACATCTTCACCATTAATAGTAACAGGGAGCAGTGCAAGCTTAATCTTCAGAAGTCCATCATCATCTCCCTTGTCTTATTAATGATGAGCTTCAGATGATTCATCTTGCACTATTTGACAAAGTCCTCCACCAAGACCGAGGATTCATCCTCCCATCCTCCCTTTAGACATCCAACTATTGCTGAGTCATTAGAGAATTTTTACAGATGACATGATTCATTGCTGTATCTAAAATCCGAGGTATATAGGGTAAACAGGAAGGGAGCCGATACAGTCCCTTGTGGGGCCCAATGCTGTTTATAACCATGTTTGACACACAGCTCTGAAGCTGCACAAACTGCAGTCTACCAGAGGGAAATCAGCATTGGGGGAACAAACCTAGAAGTTGTTGGTTATGTGTTTTACTGACTGCTTTGTGTCTCAATACCCAGTGAGTAATCAGGAGGGAGGGAGTTTGTGTCTCCCTACATTACAGAATGACAAAGTGGTGGATGCTGACACCTGTGCTGATGATGCTGACTTGTGGTGGGACACCATATAATACATTCCTGTGGATGGTGTTTGAATATGCAAACCTGACCGATGGGTCGGATGGCTGGATTTGTATGAGGACTCCTAACTATACCGTGGAAGGGTTGCCATTAATATCAATCCTTTCAATGACAAGGAAAAGGACTTTTGGGGGAAATTAGCCAGCTTCTCTGGCTGTGGTTTGGAGGAAGCTGGCAGACTGATCTATTCCAGCCAACCTCGCAGCAGCTTTAAGGAACTCCAGACTTAAAAATCCCCTGTGGAGTAAGAATTGTAAGGGCTGGTGCTTCCCTATGTATGATTTATTTATTTCAAAGTCCCTGACTCTAAAATTAATTCCCCACCTGAGAGGGAGATGAATGTTGGAGCAGCTGATATGATGAGCACAGGTCAAGCCATTCGGTGGGAGACAGCGAGCGTGGGTGGGAATGGTGCCCTGTGAAGGCAGGTACACCTCGGACACTGAACGATAGCTCCTGGGCCTACCCTTGGTTCCCAACAGGGTGGTACAGCTGCTGCCATCCAGGATACGTGGTGCCTTGCATACATCATCTCTCTGCTCCAGATGAGCACTCTACCTATGTTGGTCAGTGCAGTGAAGGAGATAAAACAGAGGCAGGAAGGTTTCGGATGATCGCCTTCCCCAGAATGGTTGGCCGACCTGTCCCGGGAACTGATCCCGATGGCCTTCGGATGCCGCCTCACAGAGAAAGTTGGCACTTGTGCTGTTATTGATCAGGAATGCTGCACCTGCTGAGAAGTGAGGGAACATCACTCACCTGGCTGATCACATCCGAGAGTCCGTGGATAAGATTAATTGTGGGACCAGCTCTGTAGCTATTACACTCCTGGGGAAGGCTGATGGCTTGTTGGGGTGCACAAAGGCAGGAAGACTCCTACAATACACTGAGAGGTGACAATTGGGTTTATAATACTGGGTATTATAATTGTGTGTTTTATATGCAGTTTAGTGCAGTCTTCACGGGGGTCATACTAGTCTGAGAGTTTCAGGGGGGTGATTTGTCATGTGGGGGGGGGTTAGCTTACTTGTTGCCTGAAAGCAACTTCTGCCCTGCGGTTATCAATTGGTCCTTATGAGGGAGGCAGCAACTCTTTTCCATTGGTTGCTGAGTGTGCCAAGGCACTGGAGTCTGGTTTCAGGCACCTCATGATTCCCTTTGTCTTCAGGTAATCATCTCCACACTGAGATCATGACCAGTGCTAAAGAAGCAATGGGAAAATCTGCTGCAGATATAGAAGGACCCACGCGTACACTTAGATAAGTATCTGTTGGTCGAATGTTTAGTTTTGAAGTTGCATAACTTTGGGGGGGGGGTGGCTGTTCACAAATACATGATTAATGTGTGTATTCAGAATCAATGTCTTCTGTCTCAGTTACCAAACCAGTGAATCCGCTTCCTTGTAACAATGGTGCACCCAAGAAATTATTTAGAGTGAATTGTAATGGAAAAGATAACACAGCAAGTCAAAGTCAAGATGTTTCCAAGGAGTTATTATTCTTCCATGGTCTTAATGATCATGTCTTTTTTGGTATTGTATTTATTCATGGATGCCCTGGTGACAAGATTGACATTTTTCCTTATCTTTGCACTATGGGGTAAACTTAATTATTGCAATGCAAAAGAAAGCCGTTTGTGCTTCACGCCATCCAAATAGAGTATTAACATTCCCCACTTCATTTCCCTGTAGCCCTGCAGGTTATTCTTCACTACATTTCCATATCTTGTTGCCTGTGAGCTTAACATACTACATTTTACAAGAAGCTATGAATAGAGTAAAATTATCAGCCAAGCAGAATCTTGATTTACAATCTCAGAAACATATCTTCCTTTATTGTAGTTACAGTGAATGTGGATAAACATGATAACATCCGACTTTCTGGTAGAGAGAAGGTCATCAATGAAGCAGCCTAACACAGAGGACGACGAGCTTGCAGATACATCGATAAAGGCATTCACATTCCTGCTCAGTATGAGGATGATCTAGTTGGAGATACTTCAATGAAGGCAAAATTTTAAAAACTGGTGTATTTCTCATTGGCCACCTATTCCCTCCTGTGTTATATTAACTTTTGAAAAACATTGAATGAATATGTGAACAATTCAAAATGTCAGTTTAACTCTGTGAGCTTGCAGCAAGTAGGGTGTCTGTACAAGGTAAACATTGTAGGTTTGTTAATGTCTAATGATTGCTAATAGCAGCTGGTGTCATAGGGTGGGCGTTGGGAACGGACCCAAATGCAAGACACAGACACTGAAGTACTAGGGAGAGGACTAGGTGTATCAAGAAAGCAAGGGAAGTGGGGAAGAAAGGATGCTGGACAAGCCACAGGCCCTGGACAAGACTGGGAGACAGGGCATGGGCTAGGACTAGAGTAGGAAAGTGGGACCTGGATGAGGAACTAGGAACCTGGACAAGGACTCAGAGTCAAGACCCAGGTTCCGGGTCTGAGTCCCTAGTACTTCAGTGTCTGTGTCTTGCATTTGGGTCCTTTCTCAATGCCCACCTTATGACACAACGAACCAGCCATACATGGACCCAGCAACGCAGACACTGTTGGCTAACTCTCATCATCCTGGGTTCCCTCCTGATTGAATAACCCCACCCCCCCCCACCCACCCAGGTCATCCTTAGTCCTGGAGAGCCTGTTAGGTCGCCTGGATGCTCCCATGGGGGGGTGGGGGGGGGAGAAACTGTTATGCTCCAGTCCGTGAAGTCTGTGTTCTGGTTCACGGTCCAGTCTGTGTACTCCGGACTCTGGGTCTTCAGGTTGTCCGTTGTTTCAGTTGGGCTTAATGACAGGCACCTGATTCTCATATTGGGGCTGGAATATAAGTGGCTCTGGGTTCAAGTGTGGTTGCTGAAGTTACTGCATTTTTATAACAGAGTGTGGGAGGAGGGAAGATTACCAAGTGCATGGAAAGAAGCAGTAGTAATTCCAATAAGGAAACCTGGCAAGGATCTGTCAAAACCCACTAGCTACAGGCCAATAGCACTAACATCAAATATATGTAAGGTAATGGAAAGGATGATAACAGAAAGTTATCGTATGATCTTGAGAAGAGAGGAATGCCGGCAAGTTATCAGAGTGGTTTTAGGAAGGGAAGGAATTCCATGGACTCAGTAATAAGGTTAGAGACTGAAATAAGAAAGGCCCAGGCAAATAAAGAATCAGTAGTTGCAGTGTTTTTTGACATTGAAAAAGCCCATGATATGATGTGGAAGGAAGGATTATTAATTAAACTGCACAAGATGGGGGTTGGGGGGAGAGTTTTTAATTGGATTAAAGAGTTTTTGTTTGGTAGAAAAATTCAAGTTCGGATTGGATCAGAATTATCAAACCAGTATAGTGGGAAATGGCACACCTCAGGGTAGTGTGATTAGCCCGTTACTTTTCATCATTATGATCAATGATGTCTTCACAAAGGTACCAGTGGATATAGGTAGGTCACTGTTTGCGGATGATGGGGCCTTGTGGAAAAGAGGCAGGAACATGGAGCATATAATCAGGAAACTACAAGGAGCAATTGATGAAGTGGTAGAGTGGGTTTATGATTGGGGATGTAGATTTTCAGTAGAAAAAACTCAAACTGTATTTTTCACCAGGAAAAGAATTGAAGTAGGGAAGAAGTTAAGGATGTATGGGATTGAATTAGAAAGGGTTGGATCATTTAAATTTTTGGGAGTTATATTTGATTCATGATTAACATGGGCAGACCATATCAGGAAAGTTGAGGAGAAATGTAAGAAAGTAATAAATGTGATGAGATGTTTGACTGGTAGGGAATGGGGAGCAAGTTGTTCAGCATTGAAGAAAATGTATGTAGCTTTAGTAAGATCTGTGTTGGATTATGGAAGTGTAGCATATGGATCAGCAGCTAGGTCTCTTATAAGGAAACTGGATGTGATTCAGGCTCAGGTTTTGAGAATGTGCAGTGGGGCTTTTAAAACATCACCAGTATCAGCCCTGCAGGTAGAAATGGGAGTAATGCCTTTGGAATTAAGAAGGATGCAATTGATGGGCTAATTTGCAGGGACACTATGATTTTCACCCTGCTAAAGGAGTGTTGCAGGAGTCCTGGGAAAATGGGAGGTTTCAGAGGGAAAACTTTAGTCGGGTAGGGAATGATATTGCTAGATCATGTGGAGTGTTTGATCTAAGGATAAGTCCTTCAGTAGTTTATCCGGTTGTAGCTCCATGGAAGCTGGTATGGCCTGACGTAGACTGGCATTTGTTAGAGGTAAAAAGGAAAGGAAAATATAAAACTGATTTGGTAAGTGCATTTAACTGTCATGTGATGGAAAAGTATAGTGATTATACTCAGGTCTATACAGATGGTGCTAAGGAACCTGAAACAGGAGTGACAGGGTTTGGGGTGGCTATACCAGCAAAAGCAATTGCAATCAGCAGAAGAACATCTGGTAAGTTAGCGATGTATACAGTGGAGATGATGGCAGTGTTGGTTGCGTTGCGTTGGGTGGAGAAAACTAAACTAGTCAAAGTGTTGATATACTCAGATTCATCTTCAGTTCTAGCAAGTTTAAGGTCTTCTCACTCAAACAGCCGGCAAGATGTACTTCATGAAGTCCTTCAGTCAGTCACAAGAGTTGCAAATCAGGGATGTCAGGTTAAATTTCTATGGGTTCCAGCTCATGTCGGGGTGAAGGGGAATGAAAGGGTGGGTGAGTTGGCAAAGAGGGCATTAAAGAAAGAAAATATAGAAATGCACATTAGTATCAGTAAAGCAGAGGTTAAGTGTGTAATCTGGGAAAAAATCAACCAAATGTGGCAAGAAAGATGGGACAGGGAGGGGAAAGGGAGGCATTTATATCAAATACCAAAAAGTGTTGCAGGTACTAGGGTAGGTAGTAGATACAGAAGAGAGGAAATTGTGTGGACTAGGTTAAGGCTGGGGCACTGTGCACTAAACCAAACATTGAAATTGATAGGGAAACACCAGACAGGACTGTGAGGGATGTCAGAAAGAGGAGTCAGTAGAACATGTAGTTCTGAGTTGCAGGAAGTATGGGATACAGAGAGAGATGATGAGAATTAATCTAAGGGAACTGGGGGTGCAGGAATTCACATTAAAAGGGTTGCTGGGCATGGGTGAGAGAACACAGGTTAGGGTATTTTTAGCTTTCTTAAGGGGTACAGGGTTTTTTTTATAGGATATGATGGATAAACAGGAATTGGGTACTAGGATGGCCAAAGATGGGAGGATAAAGTGTAGGTTAGGGTATGTGTGTGTGTGTGCGATTGGGTGAAGGGATTTAGAATGTGAGTCTATCACACACTCCGGAGCAGGAGGTGGTGGTAATGCACCATTAAGCTGGGTGCCAACCACCGTAAAACAAGATGGAGAGAGAGAGAGAGAGAGAGTGGTTGCTGGTTTGTCTTGTCAGTTTCTGTCCTTGCCTCTGTGGGGTAAGTCAGGCTGTCTTGATGTTACCCTGTGGTTGAATCTGTCCCCTTCTTTCTGTAGCCCCTGGCTGGAGCCTTGCCTGCAACCTTGCCTCTGTCCTTGCCTGTATTGCTGTCTAGTTCAGCTGCCAGAGTGAGACCAGAGCCTTGCCTTGTAGGAACTATCTATCATTGAGCTTGGAATTGTCTCTTTGTGTCCCTGTGTTTAGTGTCCATGTATGAGTCCCAGCCCTATGTCCTGTCCCCCAGAAGAGGTCCTGACTCTGAGTGAAGCCCTGGCCCTATGACCTGTTCCCAAGGAGGGATCCCAGCTCTGTGTTTCTGTGCTCAAGTCCAAGGCACTGTTCCTGTGCTCAAGTCTGAGGCTCCAAGGAGATTTCCAGTCTGTGTTTGAGGCTCTGAGGATGTTTCCAGTCCATGGCCAAGTCCAAGTCTTAGCCCAGGCCCTGAGTCCTGGTCTCATCCAGGTCCAGTGTCTGTGTCCAGCTATGTCTCTCCCTGCTTCTGTTTTGCTCTCCCTCGACCCAGGCTCTGTGTTCCTGCTCTCCCTTGACCAAGACCAAGTCTGAGCTTCATGTCCTCATCCAGCCCTGGAGTCCCGCATCCTGCCCCCATGTCCAGTCCTGTTGCCTTGCGATGTCCGGTCCTCGCCTGGATCTGGAGTCCAAGCCCGAGTCAAGATCCAGGTTCCGGGTCCCTGTCCAGTCTCTGGCTCGGAGTCCTTATTCAGGTTGCTAGTTCCTAGTTCCTTGTCCAGGTCCTGCTTTCCCAGTCTAGTTATTGGGGTAGTTTTCCCCAGGTTCTTTGGAATTCATCTAGACCAAAAATCATAACTGGTGTCTGGGACCCAGTGGTGGTTTCATAAGTGAGTTGGAATTTGGATTTCCCCCGACAACAGCAATAATCATGTGGTAACTAAAGAAACACGAGTCCTGAAATCTTTGTGACTTGTTATGTAATATTGTGTGTGGTTTATTTGTGCTTTCTATTTCATGGTAATAATTTAGACTTAAGTTACATGTATTGCCACATCTCTTGGACACTTGAGTAATTTGACTGATCAACCCAGCCCATTAAATCTACTCAATATATTTCCTTAGAGAAAACTGTTATAGAATAGTTAGATCTGAAACATGGTATTACCGATTCATGGAATGCAGAGAAAACCCGTTTTGCATTTGATGTGGTCACAATCTGAAGGAAAATCTGGGAGTCTAGACAGTCAACTAGTTGTGACTAAATGGCTTGAGCTTGGTCAATCCTGCTTCCACTCAGGTCACATTTACCATACTGCTGCATTCAGTTAGGTTACTTGCAGGTATCTGTGCAGGTTTAGGAGATACATTTGCTCATTTAAGTATCCCTATATTGAAGGTTGACTTGTGATGGTGTTGGGTTTACTGACCATAAATTTCTAAACTCTATTGAAGATTTTAAGCTCTTTCTGCTATAGATAGCCATGGGTACCCTCATAAAGGGAGGTTATACCATAACTATCCAAACTTCAAAGACTAGTTCACTTCCTGTTGTTACGTACCCATGGATATCTTGTACTTGTCACGTGACAGTGGTGTTGAAGCTATACTGGACCTAAGGTAATGGTCTTGTGATGGTGGAGTGACGTTATTTTCCTGCCAGTAGAGGTCATGTGACAGTTTTTTTCAACAGGGTATAAAAGGAGGACCCCTCCCTGTGAGGAGGGGCAGTTCATGGCTGGATTTGCCATTTTGACTCCATGCTACTGCGTAGTCCAATATTATGATGCAGTTCCGTTGAAAGGTGGAGTTTTATTTAATGCCTAAAGTTTAAAAAGTCATTACCGGCAGTTTCTTTATCATACTGCCAGTTAAAAACCAGTGGAGAGTGAAGATCGGAGTTCGGGAGCTAACAGATTTCAACGGTGAAACAGGTTCGACCTTGTTTGATCCTCATTAGGAAGGAATTCATTGGCTGTGCCCGTGTTAACCTGTGCAATAATAACAGAAAGGGTTGGGTACAGTTTTGTCAAGGAAAGGTCAGTGCCTTTAAGCCGTTTCATTTTCATCTTCGTAAATTCTCCGGGAAAAGTATAGTTTGACTGGGAACTGCAGCAACACGACGTGAAAGGGAACTTAAATCATCTAAAAAAAGTCTCTCCTTTAATGGACTGTAAGCATTTTGAACTTTCGCAGTACTACTTTGAAGAACTGTTTTTGCAACATCGTTTAAGAACTGTTTTCGCTTTATCCCTTTAAGAACTGTTTAAGCTGCCGCACAGCAGCTGATTTCCGGTTACGTTAGTGGTTTGGTTACTTTTGGGGTTTGTTTATCAGTGTTTAATAATAAATGTTTTATTTGTTATAGAAAAACCTTGCCTCACTTATACACTTATTGTTGCTGAATCTGTAACACTGTATATCCTCCATGGCCTGTTTAGCTGTCAATGCCCACTATTTAAGCAGTGGGTCTCACCCCCCCCCCCACCAAGGTGGAGATACTTCCAGCTAACAAAGTACTTTAAATGCAGTTTGTTTACTTTCAGTGATACTTGTTTAAATCCAAACATTCTTAAATCACGTTTAAACTCACAGAGAATTTCTATCTTATAAAAGTCTTGTAAATTATAAGCAATTTCTAAAACAGAAAGGAGTTTGAAAATACAGATACGATTCCAATAGGGTAAAAATACATACTCACAGGTCACAGAAGAACCACTTGTCCTTTCCTGAAATCAAAGGCAGAGTATTAATTGAAATTCACCCCATGTTTCTATCATCCTTCTTGATATTATTTGGCCAATCTGAAAAAAGCCTGAACTGTTTTCTAAATTTATCCTGTCTCTCTGACACCTGGGTGACTTCACACTTATGTAATCTTTTTTAAGATACTTTTTAACCCAGCCTAAAAGCTTCTGAAGATGGAGATTACAAGTATCCACAGCTAATAATGTGAAGTTGACTTCCTGAATATACAAACCTTCCAACTATTAGCCAATCAGCTACTTAATAAGCTAAATAATATCATCAATCTAGTCGGCAAATTTTCTTGAAATAAATAATGTAGCCACCATTGTGATGCAAGCCTAATTAAATAACCTATTGTCGTTCCCTGCACCTCTTGAATAGTTAGCCCGGGTACTGTGGCCAACATCCTGTGCTATAGATATTGCATGTTTTTAAAACTATCTTTTACTGCTTCAAACTGATCACTGCTTGCCATTGACACTAAGAACTGAAGACTGGCTCATGTTTACGACCAGAAGCAAAAGGAAGAATACTGGTTGGAAGTTTAACTTATTTAAAAACATCACCTTGATCTTTAGAAGCTCACAACCTCTGGGTTTAGAAAGCTGAGCTTGGCAAGAAAAACAAGGCCCTCTGGTCCAGACAAGCGAATATTCATCAGTCTCCCATTGCCCATTATTAACTGCATTCCTAAGTGTGTTGGAAGTTTATCAATGGAAGGCACCTGTGTTTTAGTTTGTACTTTTAAGTCTTAACTATTTCTACTTCTTAAGTCCCTTTGCTATCAGATTGCATTGACCAAATGTGGAAAATATTGAGCAGAAACATTTGCCCGAATTAATGTTCTTCCTTGTGTGCCTCTAAACAAATAGAGAGCACTTGAGGATTAGATCACTTCAGTTGTTAATTACCTAACTAAATGTTATACCATCTTTACACTGTCTCAGAATAGTAGATTCATTTACTTCCTTACAGCTCCAGCTTCTCCTGGACCTGATCCAAGCATCTGAATATTTTTAAAACTCCCACCGAGTTTAGGAAATGATTCCTATGAAATAGCAGGTTCTTTGAACAGCTGGATACAGTTATTAAAGTCTCTGTTATTTGGAATTAAGGGATTTTATTCCCATTGTGATTCAAATTAATCTCACTTTTTCACAACTGTTTTGGCAAACCAATCCCTCCAAGGCAAATCTCTTGTTTTAAAAATAAATACAGTGCTGGATATCTAAATCCTTTCTGTGAAAAAAGGCTATAAGTTTGCTGAAAGTATATAAACATAGATAAAGCATTCTATCTTACATGACTTAAGATTCAGCTTTTCTTATATCTGTCTGTGATGATCAATAAATACTAATATGAACATATGGGTTTGAGACAGCTTGGTGTTTAAAGAAATTGTTCATGCAACCTAGTTTAACTCTCTCCAACATTCACTGGAATAGCAGTAAAGTGAAAGAGAAGTTGCAGAATACTTGAAAAGCATTCTATAGAATGTTTTAATCAGCAGGAGATGATATGGTTATAAAGCAAAACATTTCCAAAGCAGTATGTTGGAAGAACTCAGCAGGTTATCCATGGAAATGAACAGTTGATATGCCAGGCTGAGACCCTTCTTCAGGAAGAAGAATATCAACTCATAACACTGACTGTTTGTCCAATTCCTTAGATAATACCTGACCTTCTGAGTTCCTCTGGTATTTTGTGTATGGTGCTTTGGATTTCCAGCATCTGCAAACTTTCTTATGTTTAAAATATTGCTAAAGCAGAAAATCTAAAATAAAATAGAAAATGCTGGAAATACTGAGTAGGTAATCATGTCTGTCGAAAAAGAAGTAGCATTAATGTTTCAGGACGCTGATCCTTCATTAGAACTGGAAGCAGCATTGGGCTTGGCTTTGGGGAAAGAATCTGAAAAATGTGACAATGGGAGCAGCAATTCCAATTTGTTAAATTTAACAGATGGGGGAAGACAGGGCAATATCAGGACTGAAAGTTTTAAATTAGGGTAGAAACTATTTTATCAGGCTTAGAAAATTTGCACTGACAACTATTAAAGGGTAAATCAATGCCAGAGCAGAGGAAAACATGGAACCAGAAGATAGTGAGGTGCACATGGTTTTGGTAGATTTAGCAGAGTTTTATTTTATAGGGAGCAAAATCTAGACCCATTTTGAAAATATGGAATATACAATGAAGGGTCAGGCAAAAACAAAATAAAGTACAAAGAGCTAAACAGTGCAGGAAGTTTAGAGTGTGGAGGTGCAGGTGTGAAAGTAAACAGCAAGACTGATGGGAAAAGGGAAATTAGATTAGCAAGCAATAGCAAAATTGTTTAGAAATATATGAAACATTATATCGAAGATTGGATAGGCTTGGAATTAAAATGATAATGTATGGAAGCAGAAAACATGTAACTACATAAAACCTTGGTGGTGCATTGGGCTAAGTTTGGTGGTGAGATAATTAGCACTAAGGATAAAGATAAAATGTTTCAAATGATAAAAATATAGCAACAAAATGGTTTTAGTAAGTCTTTAAGAATAGATCTCCAGTGGTGGATTTATTAAAAGATGCAAGGGGGGAAATACTCATGTGATAATCATTTTGAAACTTTTTTTTTACTGCAGACTGTTCCTGGAGGGATTGACTTTTACTTAATTGATACCATTGTTTCTCAAGATAGACTGAGTTGATCACAAGTCAGTTAATCTAACAGTGGTGATGTGACAGTTTTGAAAAATATTCTGATGGGCAGCATTCATGCATTTGGATTTGGAGAGGCACAGGTTCATTGAGGTCAAGGTTATGTTTTAATAACTTGATGGAATTGTTTCTAATGAGATCATGAGTAGGGCTGATGAGGGTAACATTTTGATGCAGTTTACATGGATTAGGCAAAATGTTTGACAGTGTTACAGAGGGCAAATTGATTAGTGAAGCGAAAGGTTATGGGAACCAAGACAAACTGGAAAACTGGATTAAAATTTGGCTCAATATAAGTTGTCCCTGGGTAATGAGCAAATTGCATTTGTACAGTCATTCATAAGCTGGAAAATAGACAAAAAGCACATGTAAGATAACCATACCTCCACAGTATTCTGCTGAATGGCATCAAAACTTACACAAGACTGATAATAATAATTGAACAATTATGAATAGCAGAGACAGAGAGAGAGAGGGGGTGGGAAGGAAACTAATTCTGCCATTTGTAGAACCATACACGTGTACATCAAACATTTGAATAAACTACGGAGTTTGTTCATATAACACTCACAAAATGCTGGTGAAACGCAGCAGGCCAGGCAGTATTTTGTGTGTGTTGCTTGAGCTTCCAGTATCTGCAGATTTCCTCATGTTTGAGTTTGTTCATATGTAGGGATTGTCCATAAGTCAGGTGATGGCTCTAAAAGGAAGCAAGGAGTAAAAAAGTAAAGGTCAGCAGCAATAACTGAAGGCCTGTGTGAGGTGGTGTTCTGTAGATTCAATATTTGTTTCCATGCTTTCTAGTAATAAATTAGTGTAGTGTATTTAAGAATGCAAGGCATGATTCAGATTCTGCCAGTAAACCTGGATAACAAGGAAAAACTTACAGACAGTATGTTAATGTCAATGGATTATGTGGTGTGTTCACAAATGGCAAAAAAGAGTTCAATCTAACAAGGTATGATGTAATTCATTTGCAGTGTGTAAACAAGGCATAGGAACACGCAATAAAAGGAAGTAAACTGCAGTATAAAAGTGTAAAGAGAGTCCTTATACATAGATCACTGCAGGCGGCAGAACAAGTTGATTGGGGAGTTAAGGAAGCATACAGATATACGGTATTTCTTTATCAGTTCATACAAGAAGGTCAAATCTAAAGGATATAAAACACTGACTTGGCCACAACTAACAGACTGATCTTCCTGGGTCACCACATTACAGGAAGAAACTAATAATGTTGTAGAGGCAACAGATGAGAATTACCAAGTTGGGCAGAGAATTGGAGAATGTTGTGTATTTACTATTTCAGTAATATTTGAGCAATAATGTAAATGTATTAATTAAATTTTTTTAAAAAATAATTCATTATGGGTTATATATAAAAGTACATGCATGATATATGACATTAAGCTACAACGTCACAAGTGCACACCTCTTTAAAGTAAGAACAAAGCATTCACATTTCTCCTGAGGCTGCTATGTTTTTCTTTCACTTAGTTTTTGGAGTTACAAAACTTAACAGTAGTGATGAGTATGTTTTAAAATGAACCCGAGATGTCTACCTACCTGTTGAAGTACAGCAAGACACTCAAGTTTTTAAAAAAGTGCAGAATGCTTTTTTTGCAAGAGGAGAGAAATGGTCAAGTAGGAAGAAGAGCAGCAGATGTTTCTTTGCAAGTTGACAGTGACAGTCAAGTTAAAAGCAAAGGCAAAAATAGATATTCACAGGCTAATAAACAGTAAGTACCATGTGATAATTATATATTTTTTTAAAAGAGTAGAAATGGCTGGTTACATTAGAAAGATAGGCATGTTTGATTACACAACGGATAACTGTCTGATGTATGCTGAGTGAATTTAGCAGTATTGTGAAGCAAATGAATTAGCTAATGAGAAACAAGTGCCAGATTTATTGAGTGCAATATGTAGAAGAGATAAAGTTTGCTTAGAAGTTTGACTACTGCAACCAAATCAGCCAAAATGAGCTTTGATGATTCAGTGCAGATCAGAAATAACATTGCCTCCTCGCTGACAATCAATATGGGCAAACCTAAAGAATGTGTGCATATACATATACATACACAACTGTGTAGCTAGGCACAGTGCAAATGGCATCTATAAATTCACTGATACCACAACTATGCTGGCAGAATCTCAGACAGTGATGATATGGCTCCAGGAGTGAGACAGATCAGCTGGTTAAGTGGTGTCACAATAACAATCTTGCAGTCAACATCAGCAAGGAATTGATTGTGAACTTTAGGAAGGGTAAGTCCGTCCTCATGGAGGAGGTAGCAATGGAAAGGGTGAGAAGCTTCATGTTCTTGGGCAACAACATCTCGGTACAGCTCTCAGTGCAACAGATCAATGCAATCATGATAAAGGAACACTAGCCTTCAAGTTGGCTACACCTTATTAGGAGTTTGAGGAGATTTTGTATGTCACCAAAAACAAATAAATTTCTACAGATGTAGCATGAACGCAGAGATTATGGGTTTAGAGCATAAAGTGCTAAGTGTGAATTCTTTAAAGCAAGCATCACTTACTGTGGTCACACCATTGACGCTCCAGATTTGCACAATTTTGCTGAGAAAATTCAAGCAGTGGTGGATGCTTCAAGGTGTCATTGTTGCAGTCCCTTTTAGGATTTCTCAATTACTATAGCAAGTTCCTGCCAAACCTGGCTACTATGCTCCACAACTTGAATTCATTACTACAGATTTGAAGGAAATGGCAATGGAGAAGCAGTTTGAGGTGTCCTTCTAAAAGGCAAATGTAATGGTCATGGCAGACACTGTCCTCACACATTATGATCCACATCGTCCAATGAATCTTGCCTGTGGTGCCTTATCTTATGGTATAGCTGCAATCATCTCACATGTTATGAGTGATGGAAGTGAACATCCCATAGAATTTGCATTATGTTCCCTTACTGCTGCAGAGAAGAATAACGCACAGATTATCAGAGAATCTTTGATTCTAGTTTGGGGTGTAAAACATTTCAACCAGGGCTTGAATGGGAGGGATTTTACCCTCATTACTGATCAATAGCCTAGGTAATTTCTCAGGTAAGGACACGTTCGGCACAGCTTTGTGGGCCGAAGGGCCTGTATTGCGCTGTAGGTTTTCTGTGTTTCTTCTATTAACTGCTAATGTCAATGTTCAAACCACAGAAGGGTGTTCCACTAACAGCAGCAGCACAATTGCGAAGATGGGCTCTGTTTCATGGAGGACACAATTATAATATTGAGTTCAGGAGAACAACTAATCATGGAAATGTTAATGGATTGTCCCATTTATTCTTGGAAGAGGAAATGTCTGACACAGTTACAAAGATGGATAATCTTTTTTATGTATTCTCCCTAATGCAAGCAAAAATCTCCCTTTTATGGCAGAGATGATCCAAAGTAAAACCAGGGAAGACCACACACTGTCTTGGGTCTACATGGCCAATCTTAATTGCTGAAATGTGCAGCAGCTATCCAACTTCCCCCATTTTCACCTGCATTGATTTAACCTTGCCCTTGATGGGAGTTGCCCTATGTGGGGATTGAGAGTTGCTGTACCATGCAAGCTGAGGGGGTCAAGTGTTGAAGGAGTTGCATACTGTTCATCTAGGCAATGTGAAAATAGAAGCATTTGCTCGAAGACTTGTCTGAAAGCCTGGGACAGATCAATAGATCAAGCAGCTTTTCATTCATCATTCGGAAAGCTAACATGCCCAAAAGATGCGAAGAGCAGTGCTGCTCTGTCCCTGGAAATGGCCTGCATTGCCTTGGCAGAGGATTCTCGTGGATTTTTCCAAATCATATGTGGGCTCAAGTTACTTGGTAGTAGTGGGTGCTGCTAAAAAGGGGGCTAGAAAATATCCTCAATAGCCTCCTCTAAAACCGCGCACACTCTTGATGAGTTGAAGACTCTTTTCAAGGACTGATGTTCCAGAACACTTAGTCAGTAACAATGGACCAGAGTTTGTGGCAGATCAGTTTCAGTCATTCCTGAAAAAGAATGTACTAAGATGTATTACATCTGCACCATGCATCCCAGCAACAAATGGCTTGGCAGAAAGAACACTGAATTAAAAGCTTGCCAAATTCCTCCTTGCATATTGCAATGCAGCACACTCCACAACCATCAGCTCACCAAGATTATAACAACAGAGGTGGGTGTGGGAGGCACAGGAGAGGCTGGAGAATTGCCTCAAGTTGATGGACTGAGCCATGTTCTAGGTCTCATCTGTGGATCTGAATGAAAATATCACAATTTTCACTGACTTTATAAAAACAGCTGTAGACTAGTGTGTCCCCACAAAATCATTCAGATTCTTCCTCATCCTACTGCCCTGGATGTATCATGACATCTGCAACCTGTTGAGGGCCAGGTCAGAGACATTTAAGTTTGGCAACCAAGGAAGTGCAGGTAAGCTCTCTGGAAAGCCTTCTGGGCAGAGTGGAATTCTAGATTAAACTTGAATCAAAGAAGGATGCTCGACATCTGTGGCAGGACTATCACTTCCTACAAATGGAAATCAAGTGTCATAGTTCACAATAGGGCTTCACTTCCAGATGGGCTCAGTGCCTTCTATGATCTCTTTGACTGTCTAACCATGAAGGAATCATCATGAAGTCTCACACCCCCCAATGATCCTGTGATTTCAGTCCCTGAGGCCAACATGAGAGCATCCTTCTGGAGGGTGAACCCACGGAAAACATATGTCCCAGATGGGGTACCTGGCTGAGTACCAAAACCCATGCTGGAGTTTTCACTGAGATCATTAACCTCTCACTACGGCAGAATAAGGTACCTACCTGCTTTAAGCAGGCTTCAGTGATACTGGTGCCTAAGAAGAATGTGGTAATCTGCCTCAATGACTATCAGTTGCAGTTACATCCACAGTGATGAAGTATTTTGGAAGGTTACTGATGAATTGTACGAGAGGGCATAGTTTTAAGATGCTTGGAAGTAGGCACAGAGAAGATGTCAGGGGTAAGTTTTGTTACGCAGAGAGTGGTGAGCGCATGGAATGGGCTGCCGGCAGCAGTGGTAGAGGTGGGAACAGTACGGTCTTTTAAGAGATTCCTGGATGGATATGTGGAGCTTAGAAAAATAGAGGGCTATGCGTAAGCCTAGGTAGTTCTAAGGTAAGGACATGTTGTGCTGTAGACTTTCTATGTTTCTATGTAACTCCTGCCTGAGAAGCAACTTGGATCCACTCCAGCTTCCCTACTGGCTCTCAAGGTCCACAGCAGATGCCATTTCATTGGCTCTTCACTCAACTCAGGAAAATCTAGACAGCAAAGATGCATTTATCAGGATGCTCTTTGTTGACTACAGCTAGCATTCAATAATATCATCCTTCAAAACTCATAAATAAGCTTCAAGACCTTGGCTTCAATACCTCCTTTGCATTTGGATCCTGGATTTCTTCACTTGCAGCCCTTAGTCAGTTTGGATTGGCAACAACATCTCCTCCGCAATCTCCATCAGCACAGGTGCATCACAAAGCTGTGTGCTGAGACCCCTGCTCTACTTGCATATAGGAGGGAAATTAAATGTCCAGCTGAGTGCTGCCACAACAACTTCTTAATGTCTGCAGGACCAAGGAGCTAACCAGTGACTTCAGGAGGAGGGCACTGGTGGTCAGTGAGCCAGCCCTCCTCAGTGGATCAGAGGTGAAGAGGATCATTAGTGTTATCATTTCAGAGGAACTGTCCTGGGCCTGGCACATTAGTGCAATTACAAAGATATCATGGCAGCGCCTCTAATGTTTAGAAGTTTGTGAAGATTTGACGTGACATCTATAACTTTGACTAACTTCTATAGATGTGTCATGGAGTGTAGATTAACTGGCTGCGTCACAGCCGGCTGTGAAAACACCAATGCCCTTGAATGGAAATTCCTACAGAAGGTAATGGACGTGGCCCAGCCCACCACAGGTAAAGCCCTCCCCACCATTTAGTATATCTACATGCAGCACTGTTGTAGGAAAGAAAAGGGCATCATCAAGGACCTCCGCCAACCAGGGCACGGTCTCTTCTCGCTGCTGCCATCAGGATGAAGGTACAGAGACTCAGGACCTACACAACCAGGTTCAGGAACAGTTATTAACCCTCAACCATCAGGCTCCTAAAGCTGAAGGGATAATTTCACTCAACTTCACTTGTCCCATCACTTGACTGTTCCATCATCTAGGGACTAGTTTTTAAGGACACCTCATCCCATGTTCTTGATACTTATTGTTTATTTTTTTCTCTCTTTCTTTTTGTATTTGCACAGTTTGTTCTTGTTTGCACCCTGGTTGTCTGCTCATTTGGTGTGCTCTTTCATTGATTCTATCAAGGTTAATAGAATTTATTGAGTATGCCCACGAGAACATAAATCTGAGGGTTATACTGCATATGGTGGCATATATTTACTTTGAACTTTGAACTTCGAACCAGCTACGCTGTTCCTGGGTCATTCCTTGTGCTCATGCTTGGATCTCCTCAAACCCAATCTCAAAAGGAGTATGCAAGGCAAACTCCTGAGACAAATTGAGGACTCCTCAGACAACAAGGCCTGATGTTTCACTCCTGGACAAGCAGTCCTGGTGAGGACTAAATAGGTGTTCAAAAGTAGGTACTGTAAAGTTAAGGACAGAACTGGACCACTCTCGTACACAGTGGAGACTGCATCTGATGTAATCTGGAGATGACACATCAATCAATTGAGGAGAGCAGAGTCAATTGTTAGAGAAGATTTTCAGTGTTGTCAGAGCCACTTCTAGAGTCAACTCCTACAACCACCACGGAGGAGGCCCTAAAACCTGAGATTGTTTCACAACCCAAGACTCACCTGCCAAGCGGAGTTACGCCCTTGTCAGGAAAGACATTATCTCACAAGAGTAAGAAATTCTGCACACCAATTGAATCTTTTGGCCTGAATAGGACAATTTAAATATGCCATTACGCCACCACATCATAAGTGTTCCCCTTGCTAAAGTAAGAACAAAGTAAATTTGTTCAACCCTGGGCTCACATGTTCTCGTTCAATTAGTTGTTGGAGTTACAAACCATAACACAGAAGAAGCTATCTGGGCTGGGATTGTTTGTTTTTGAGCAAAGAAGACTAGGGGAGATTAAATTGAGGTTACAAAATAACGAGAAGTCTAGACAGGGTGAACAGGAAGATTTAACTTCCCTTGATAGAGAGATCTGTAACTAGATGATTCAGCTTTAAGCTAAATGGTAGAATGAGTAGAGGGAAGCTGAGCCAAGAAGGAGTTGGGTCTGGAATTCATTTCTTGAATGTGTGGAGGAATGAAAACTTGATGACATTTAAATAGTACTTCAATGAGAACTCAGAGTTATATCCTACTTGCTGAGAGCAGGGGAGTGGAACCAACCAAAGTGACTCCATTTCTAGCTATCATTTGTTGTCATTTTATGATTCTGTGATATGCAAAATATGATGTGCAAAAGCTTGCTAGCTCAGCAGTGAGGGGAAAAAAATTAATGATATGCCCAATTTTTGTTTTTCATTTTTATTTCACAGAATCCAGCAGAGCAATCTTATACTTGATATGTACTTTGAAATATTCTGCTCATCAGCCTATTTAAAATGTAGCACATAGAAACAAAATTCTATAATGTCTGTAAGAATGTCTGTGCAATTTAGGTCAGATGTCAGTTATATGTATTTTACAGCTTATATGATTTTGTGTGTTTCTTCCATTGCTGTAGAGAGAAAATGCAACTCAAATGCAGAGAGTTACACTAGATAAACAAGCTGTGCTCTTATTGAACTTTAATGTTTTTTTTTGTTTAAAGTTGGTATAAAAATGATTGAAATTCTTTCTAATATCACTTCCCTGGAATCAGAAGAATTTAATGTGACAAAAGTGTGTGTGTGTGTGTGTGTGTGTGTGTGTGTGTGTGTGTGTGTGTGTGTGTGTGTGTGTGTGTGTGTGTGTGTGTGTGTGTGTGTGTGTGTGTGTGTGTGTGTGTGTGTGTGTGTGTGTGTGTGTGTGTGTGTGTGTCCATTAGAGAATTGAACCACCTAATTACTAATCTATGTGAAAGAATAGAAGTGGTTTATTTTAGCAATAAGATTGAAGCTATATTCCAGATGATAATGTGTGGAGGTAGACTTCCTTTGCAAATAAATTTTTAAAAGTGCCTAAAATTTGTTCTGCTCTCAATTTGTTGCAGTTTGTTACTGCATTCTAGTAAACCTAGCTGAATGGTACATGACACCAGTTACCTGGAAACTCTTGTTTGCTTGGAAAGTTTTCAAAGAAACAAAGAAGTTGTGGTTCTCTTATACTAAAAAGTAGCTCAAAATAGACAAGTAATAAAATTCTATTGATAAGAACAGCCTATGAAACAGTTCAATTTATGGTGTGAGATAGCCTACAGAACTACAAAAATACAGAACCGGCTATACTGAAAATGATTGAAAATGCACTGAAAATTTACAAACAGGTGATTGTACAAACCTAAAGGAAGTTAAACTACAAAAAAATGATCATTTAGATCCTAGTCTAACAAGGATAAGTCAGTGAACCCAGTTAAAATGTGAAATTGAGTGTAAAATACTATCATTTGTTGTATATCACAAGCAAGATAAAATCTGCAAATGCTGGAAATCCAAGCAACACAAACAAAATGCTGGGGGCATTCAGGGGCAAAGCAGAGTCATCAGCGTGCCCACTGTGTTCCAAGTGAGGAACCCTGGAACACATCCTCAGCAGCTGCACAAGGGCACTTGGTGAGGGACGGTACTGATGGAGGCATGATCAGGTCCTGAAGACCATTGCTGGAGCCATCAGTGCAGGAGTGGAGTGGGCGAAGCAGTCCTGACCCTCCAAGCAGACCATTGCCTTTGTAAGAGGTGGGGAGCAGCCAAAACCCACCAAAAGAACATCAGCAGGTATCCTGACCTCTGCAAGAGACAGGCAGCTGAGGTTCCCCGACCATATCGCAGCCACCACCTTGTGACCAGACATTGTCCTTGTGTCTGAGTCTACGAAGCAGGTGGTGATGCTGGAGCTGACAGTCCCATGTGCGGTTGGGAGACTGTAGGTCTGACACGGTGGTCAGCAGCACAGGGGCGCCGCAGGGAACCGTACTCTCTCCGGTCCTGTTCACCCTGTACACATCAGAGTTCCAATATAACTCGGAGTCCTGCCATGTGCAGAAGTTCGCTGATGACACGGCCATAGTGGGGTGTGTCAGGAATGGACAGGAGGAGGAGTATAGGAAACTGATACAGGACTTTGTGATATGGTGCAACTCAAACTACCTGCGTCTCAATATCACCAAGACCAAGGAGATGGTGGTGGACTTTAGGAGATCTAGGCCTCATATTGAGCCAGTGATCATTAATGGAGAATGTGTGGAGCAGGTTAAGACCTACAAGTATCTGGGAGTACAGTTAGACGAGAAGCTAGACCGGACTGCCAACACAGATGCCTTGTGCAGGAAGGCACAGAGTCGACTGTACTTCCTAAGAAGGTTGGCGTCATTCAATGTCTGTAGTGAGATGCTGAAGATGTTCTATAGGTCAGTTGTGGAGAGCGCCCTCTTCTTTGTGGTGGCGTGTTGGGGAGGAAGTATTAAGAAGAGGGACGCCTCACGTCTTAATAAGCTGGTAAGGAAGGCGGGCTCTGTCGTGGGCAAAGTACTGGAGGGTTTAACATCGGTAGCTGAGCGAAGGGCGCTGAGTAGGCTACGGTCAATTATGGATAACTCTGAACATCCTCTACATAGCACCATCCAGAGACAGAGAAGCAGTTTCAGCGACAGGTTACTATCGATGCAATGCTCCTCAGACAGGATGAAGAGGTCAATACTCCCCAATGCCATTAGGCTTTACAATTCTACCGCCAGGACTTAAGAACTTTTTAAAAGCTATTATTAATGCTTTTTGAGATAGTGATTTAGATGCATATCATATTTTTTACTGAGTTAAGTATTGTATGTAATTAGTTTTGCTACAACAAGTGTATGGGACATTGGAAAAAAGTTGAATTTCCCCATGGGGATGAATAAAGTATCTATCTATCTATCTATCTATCTATCTATCTATCTATGAGAAGATCACTTGGAGGAGGCCTTTGAAAGGAAGCTATCCAAGTATGCAGGACTGGTCAGCAACTGCCAGCAGGCTGGATGGAGAGCGAGGTGTCTCCCAGTGGAAGTTGGTTGCAGGGAAGTTGTTGGTTGCAGCCCGTTCCTTAGCCAGAGCCTACAGCAATTTGGGCATCATTGGAGAGAGGGAGAGGAGAGCCATCCGCAGTACCACCGATGCGGCAGAGAGGGCCTCAAGATGGCTGTGGCTCGAGAGGGCAGCCATGGAGTCATGTGTAGCTAGCCATCTGGACACAAGCTGGGGTCTGATCAGCCCCGGCTGGGTCACCTGGAGAAGGAGGTGTGATGTTGAAAAACCCGAAACTCCCGATGATTCCAGGAACATCACTGATGATGTGTCCAGAAGCATCAGTAGATGTATGCACACAGCAGGCCAGGCAGCATCTATGGAAAAGAGTACAGACAATGTTTCAGGCCGAGACCTTTCAGCAGGGCTCACTTTGCAAGAGTTTTATTGCTCACCTCAGCATTCTGACAGAGCAGCATGACCTTTCCAAAGTATCAGAGTAAACAGTTGATATCTCGGGCCAAGACGGTTTACTCTTTTCCGTAAATGCTGCCTGGCCTGCTGAGCTCCTCCAGCATTTTTTTTTGGTGTGTATTGCTTTGGATTTCCTGCATCTTCAGATTTCCTCATGTTTGTGGAATTAAAATTCCTTGTTCAGCTTGTTGTAAACAAGAATAATTCTTTAGTTCTTAATAAAAATTGCGAGAAATAATGATTCTGAGGTTAAGGACAGCTTTGCAAACAAACAGCATTAGTTACAAAGTGGAGGCATCTAGCCCACAGCAGGGGGTTGGCTGCTTAAGAGATGTGTCTTACAAAGTGAAGTGACCACAATTAGTTCTCTTCTGCATCAACCATATGTAAAACAATGCGGTTATGTTAATTAATTTGCATCAAAGCAGACAACATTGGCTACGATTTTTAATCCAAGGATGTTTGCAGACAAGACCGGTGTTGTCACTTAGCTCATTATAGGTGGTCATGGGTATAAATGATCAACCAATAATTGAGATATTTGTGTACTCACAGAATCAGCACTCACAGCATTAATGTTGGGTGTTTGGGATCTCTGTCCCCAGATGCTATTTGATCATCTGTGTGAATTATTTTGTTTCAGCAAAGTTATCTGAAAAACATCACATGCAAGTAATGTCAACAAAACTGTATAAATGTTAGAAAGCATTGAAGATTGTTAGGAATGACAAGGAGAATGAGAGAAAGACCAAGTGACAGGAGGAAGAACTTTCTTTTAGTTTGTAAGAATTGTAGCTGTGTTTGAAAATACTTGGTTAATTATAAATCTTCTGCAATCCCAAAATTTTCTATAAATCAGAAATCTTCTGAAAGATTTCAATGTGTGTTAAGAACCTTTGTCTAAATTTATACATGTATTATTAAAAATAAAATTACATCATTAGTTGGAAATATCTCTTTGGTATAGAGGGGAGACCCACCACTCAAATAGTCAGTATTGACAGCTACACCTCACCACAGAAACTAGGCAGGGAAGTAAGCTAGTCCTTGAAGAGCAGGTAGATGCAGTAAAATCTCTCTATACTGATGATACCCATAGATATCTATATCAGATAGAGGTTAAACTCCCTTTCCAGTACAGGGCTTTGTAGACAGTGAACCAGATACCACCACACATGGAGTTAGAGTAGGTAAATGGAAAAAAGAGTCAGAACAAATGTATTCTTCTCAGGTCAACAGGTGGTGTATAACATGCATCACCACTTGGGCCACAAGCAATAATAATCTAAATTAAATTAGATAGGATGACTGAAAAGTCAAATGCAAAGCACTCAAAGATTATTAGATTCTGAAAGGATAATGAGTATAAAGGTACCTTATCTGAATGCCAGTCATGTCCAAAACAAGGTCAGTGAACTTCTGGCACAAATTAGTACAAAAATATGATTTAATGACCATTATAGAAAAGTGGTTGCAGGGTAAAGATGATTGGAAATTAATTATCCAATTCTATCAGGTAATACGGAAGGATGGGCATAAAGGTAAAGGGGGAGATATTAAGGATAAGATCAGGGCAATAGTGAGAGACAATATAAGATCTAAGGAGCAGAATGTTGAGTCCATCTGGGTAGAGATTAGGAATAGAAAATGGAAAAAAAATCACTGGGAGTTGTCTATAGGCCATCTAATAATAACATCACAGAATAATGACAATAAACCAAGAAATAATTGATACATGTAAGAATGGAACAGCACTTTAACTCGCCCATAGATTGGGCAAATCAAGTTGCTCAATGCAGTCTGCAGGAAGAATTCATAGCATCCATCTGTGAACACCATGTTAGTGAACCTACAAGGGAAAATGCTGTCATAGATGTGGCCTTGTGAAATGAGACAGAAAGATCTAACAATTTTATAGTTAGGATGCTCTTGGGAAAAGTGATCACTTTATGACTGAATTTTTCATACAAATGGAGGATACAATAGTTCAATCTGAAACCAGTGCCCTATTTCTAAACATGTAGACTTTGCTGGAATGAGGTTGGAGTTGGCTAGCGTAAAGTCTGTGGGAACACAGACTTTATAGTGGGACAGTTGAGGAACAGTAGAAGTCTTTTAAAGAGATTTTTTTCATAGTGCTCAATGGAAGTATATTCCAGTTAAAAACAAAAACAGTAAAGACGGTGAGAGCCAGACTTGGATAAAGATAAGGGATTAAAAGAATGCATCAAACTAAAAGTTCATGCATATAAAGTTTCCAAGAGTAGTGGGGAACTGGAAGAAAATTTCAGTGAGTGGGAAATTTTTTAAATGCTCCAAAGACCCAATGAACAAGCAATAAGGATAAGCAAAAGTTTTTATAATATTTTAAAGCAGAAATGGGTTACAAAAGTGAATATAGGTCACTTGAAAGATGAGAAGGGGAATTAATATTGGGTAACAGGGAAATAGCTGAAGCTTTGAACAACTATTTTGTCAGTCTACTCAGTGGAGGCCATATCTAACATGCCAAAGAGAAGTTATAATAGACATCTGTGTGATAACTTAACAGTATTCTCTGACTCTGGGCATGTCCCAGCAGATTGGAAGACACCCGATGTCATGCCACTGTTTAAAAAAAGATGCCCGACAAAATGTGGGTTAACTATAAGTCAGTTGGCTTAATATCTGTAGTATGGAAAATGCTTGAAGTTGTCGTTAAGGATGAAATAGCAAGACATTTGGATAGAGGTGGTTCTATCAGGAAGACACAGCATGGAATCATGAGGGGCAAATCCTGCTTGACTAACTTAAAGGAATTCATTGAAGATGTAATGAGTGCAGTGAATAGATGGAATAGATGGCTGTTTTATACTTGGATTTCCAAAAGGTGTTTGATAAGGTGCTGCATAAAATGCTCATCCATATGATAACAATGCATGGAGTTGGAGGGAATCTATTAGCATGGAGATAGAATTGGTTAACTAGTTAACAAGAGAGAATTGGGATAAGTGGGTGTTTCTAAGTAGCAGTCAGTGGTGAGCAGAGTGTCGCAGGGGTCAATGCTGGGCCTGCAACTGTTCACATTAATAATTTGTCATTAACAATCTGGAAGAGGCAACTAAGAGTAATGCATCTAAGTTTGTTGATTGACACTAAATTGCATGCAGAAGTAAATTGTGCAAAGGATGCAGAGACTCTGGGGAGATATAGATAGGCTAAGTGAGAGAGCAAGGGTCTGGAAGATGGAGTAAAAGGTTGGTAAATACAAGGTCATCCACTTTAGTAAGAAAAATAGAAAATCAGATTATTATTTAAATGGTGAAACATGGCAGCTGCTCTTGTGCAGAGGGAATAATGAGAGCTTGAGCTTGAACTGCAAATGGTTGGTTTGCAGGTGCAGCAGATTATCAAAGGGCAAATGGAACGTTGGCCTTCGTTGATAGGAGGATTGAATTTAACAGCAGGGAGGTTATGCTGAGACTGTATAGAGTTCTGGTGAGACCACTGTGTGAAGATCTGGACTCCCTTACTTGAGAAAGTACATACTGGCTTTGGAGGTGATGCAAAGGAGCTTCACTAGGTTGATTCCAGAGAGACTGAGTTGCCTGGGACTATAAATGCTTAAATTCAGAAGAATAAGAAGAGATCTAATTGAAACACAAAATTATGGAAGAAATAGTTAAGATGGAGGTAAAGTTGTTTCTACTAGTGGTTAAGACTAGAATTAGGGGACAAAGCCTTTAGATCCAGGGAATAAATTTAGGACAGAGAGGAGGGAAAATTGATTTTGCAAGAGAATAGCAAATCTGTGGAATTCTTTGCCTAGGGAAGCAGCAGAGGCTACTTCATTAAAAATATTTGACACAGTTTGATAGATTTTTGATTACCAGGGGAATTAAGGGATCTGGGAAAAGGTGGGTATTTGGAATTCAGCCAAGGCCAGATCAGCCATTATTTTATTAAATGGCAGAGCAAGCTCGACGAGCCAGATGGCCTACTTCTGCTCCTATTTCTTATATCCTTAACAAGAGCTGAGGAAGCAAATGTAACATTTCCAGTTTGATGATGCAAACATAAGTGGAAATGAAAGATTTGAAGAGGCTTTAAGGTGATACCATTGAGATTAGTGAGTGGGCAACAAAATATGACAGATGGTGTAAAATGTGGATAGGTATGAAGTTATCCATTTTATTGTAAAATACAAGTGCTGAGTATTTTTTAAATGGTGAGAGACTCAGAAATATTCTTGCTCAATGAGGCAGGGCATCCTTCGTAAGCCATGACCCAAAAATATTCAAAACACTGCATCTGGTAGGGAGAAGGATGGCTACAAGAGATTCCTGTAACAGATCTAACAGTTCTGTAACATACTACCCTTCCCTGTCTAGCAAAATTGGTCCTCACACCCAACAATTTCACCTCTCTGTTCCCTTTCTCACTGTCCATTCTCTTCTCCTATCAGATTTCCTCTTCGACAGCCATTTAATTTTTCCATCTATCAACTCCCAACTTCTCATTTCATTACTCACCTTCTGCCTCATGTCACCTGCCAGGCTTGTATCCCTCTCCTCCCCCACCTTCTAATTCTGGTTTCTAACCCCTTCCTTTCCAGTCCTGAAGAAGGGAATTGGCCCGAAAAATATACTCTTCATTCCTCTCCATAGATGCTGCTTGAACTCCGGAGTTCTACCATTTAGTGTGTATTGCTCTGAATTTCCAGTATTGGCAAAATCTCTTCAAAGTTCGAAGTCAATTTTATTACCAAGGCACATATATGTCACCATATAAAATCCTGAGATTCATTTTCCTGTAGGCATAGAGAATAATAGCCATAACAGAATCAATGATGGACTACCCAGGAACTGATTGTAATCTTCAGGAGAGGGAAATCAGAGGTCCATGAGCTATGACACATTGAAGGATCATAGGTGGAGAGGGTCACTAAATTTAAGTTCTTTGATGTCATTATCTCAGCAGACCTGTGCTGGACCCATCATATAAAGAAAGAAAGCACAGCAGTGCCTCTACTTCCTTAGGAGGCTGAGGAGATTTGGCATCTCATCAGAAACCTTGGCAAACTTCTATAGATGTGTGGTGGAAAGTGTGCTGACTGGCTGCATTATGGCCTGGTATGGCTGGACAGGTCTTTGATATAATAATACCTAGGAATTTATAGTTGCTAACCCTCTCCACCTCTGATCCTCCATCAAGGACATATTCATGGACCTCTGGTTTCATCCTCCTGAAGTCTATAATCATCTCCTTGGTCTTGTGGACATTTAGTGAGAGATTGTTGTTATGGCACCACTCAGACCGATTTTCAATCCCCCTGCTATTTGCTGATTCGTCATCTTTGATTTGGCAAACAACAGTGGTGCTGTCAGCAAACTTAAATATGGTATTGGAGCTGTATTTTCCACATAGTCCATAATTGTAAAGCAAGTAGAGCAAGGGGCTAAGCACACCACCTTGTAATGCACCCATGTTGATGAAGATTGTGGAGGAAATGTATTGCTCATCTGAACTGACTGGGGTATGCAAATGAAGAAATCCTGGATCCAATTGCAGAAGGAGGTATTGAGGCCAAGGTCTTGGAGCTTATTGATTAACTCTGAAGGAATGATGGTATTGAATGTTGATCTGTAGTCAATAAAGAGTATTCTGATATATGCACTTTTTCTGTCCAGATGTTCCAGGGTTGAGTGTGGAGCCAATGAGATGGCATCTATGGTAGGCAAATTGATGCGGATCTAAGTCGCTTTTCTGGCAGGAGTTGATATGTCTCATCAGTAACTTCTCAAAACACTTCATCATTGTGGATATAAATGCTACTGGATGATAGTCATTGAGGCATGTTTCCACATTTTTCTTAGGCACTGGTATAATTGAAGCCTAATTGAAGTAGTTGGGTACAACACTCTGTCGAAGTGAAAGATTAAAGCTCTCTCAGTAAACACATTAGCCAGTTGATCAGCACAGGTCTTTAATACTTGTCCAGGTACCCCAACTGGGCTGGTTTCTTTTCGAGGGTTTATCCTTCTGAAGGCTGTTCACATGTCGGCTGCAGAGACTGAAATCATGGGATAATTGTGGGTGTGGGAACATGTTGTGGTTTTTCCATCTTTTAATGGTCAAAGTGAGCATAGAATGCATTGAGTAAATCAGAAATCAAAGCCTTGCTGTCTCCTATGTCACTTGATAAGAGGAGATAGTATTCCAGCCCTATCACAACTGTCGCGCATCCTTCATTGATTCCAGAATTCCCATTCTATGAGACAGCTTTCCGGAGATCGTACCTGGACATCTTATAACCTTCTTGGTCACCAGACTTGAATGCCTCTGATTTCAGATCTCATGGTTCATCCAGGGCTTCTGATTGGGGAAAGCAAAATGATTTTGCGGGGACCCACTCGTCTACAGCTGTTTTAGTAAAGTCCATTACTGCTTTGGTGTATTCATTCAAATCTCGAGATGAGTCCTTCAACAGGGCCCAGTCCACTGACTCAGAGATCCTGTAGCCGCTCCTCTGCCTCCTGTGATCACCTCTTTGTTGTTCTAATCTCTGGTGCTTTGCTCTTCAGCCTTTAGCTGTATACAAGTAGAAGGACAGGCAAGAGATCAAATTTCCTGAATTGCAGTCTTACTGAAGTAATTTCCTGAATTACTGCATCGAACAGTAAACATTCCTCATATTTATATAACAGTTTAAGATACCTAAACTACATGTTGCCTTCTATTGTACCTGGAGGCTGCTGCTCTCTTCTAGTTACTGTATTGTTTATCTATTGTGTGATCACATCTGTAAACATGCTGTATAATTCATGTACATATCTGATTGTAGATACCACACTTTAAATCCATCTGTAATTCCAGTTTTGTAATATGGCAAATAACAGCTGCAGCCTGGTCCCAGGGACAGTGGAGGTATCTCTGATTTGCCACAGTGCATTCAAAGTTCAAAGTTTATTTATTATCAATATATGTACAGTATATATGTACCCCATAACTGGGTGTCTTACCAGCAAAGATAGAAGTGTCCGTTGGAGTCTGGTGTATATTTGTAAAAATATACAAAACAATATCAATGCAAATATACAGATAATATACGTTAGCAATACTAAACCTAAAAGTGCGGGTATAATAATAATCAATAATAAAACAAGCTCTATCATTGTCTAGGGGATAATGAATTGTCAGATGGAAATATAAAGTTCAGTTCAGTTCATGCAGGCTGTGGTAGTTGTCGGTCAATGTGTTGCAATTGTTGGAGAGAGACAGAGACGAGAGAAAGAGAGTGCGCAAACAGTAACAGCTATGGTCTTTGCCAACCTTCCTTTACGATTTCGATCCGTCGATGTGTCGTTGTTGTGGCCATTCAAGTGTGACCCCTCCGTCCTTTAGCTAGACCGTTCTTCCGTGGTGGACTCGTCACCCAGGCAAGGGTGGACACACACACACAAGCCCCCACCGGTCTCGCTATAAACACTGTGAGTTGAAATTTACCGACCCTTCATTCGGTCTCCGATGTCCCACACTGTCCCGTGGGTTTCTGCTGCTCACTAGCGTTTCTCCTGGTGTATCTGAGGGGTGTCACCCCAGACCTCACTTTTATCCCCACTCACGGGGTCTCAGGTGTCAATCAGGTTTGAATGACTTAACCCATCAAACCAGCCCACTCTGGCTGTCCCCTGAGGGATTTCAATGAATAGAACAGTACCAAGTAAACAATCCTTCTCCAAAAGACAATAGCATTAAATCTCCTCTTTTATCAGTAGGAGACGTTCCACCTTGTGCACCTCTTAGCTGTCTCTCTCTCTCATTCTCTTTCATGAGCTGTTATCAATGATAACTGCCCTGGCAGATTTCCTTTTGTCTCTCTTACTTCCTTGTTAGCAGCATCGAAATAGTAGCGATTTGCGATTCTCCAAAAAAGGGGGGGGGGGCATGGGCCACTCTGCACCCTTCTGCCCATCAGAGTTGTTCATCCTTCGTAACAGAGCGTAGAAGGTTGAGGGGGGACTTGATACAGGTATTTAAAATTGAGGGGGATAGATAGAGTTGACATTGATAGGCTTTTTTCCATTGAGAGTAGGGGAGATTCAAACAAAAGGACATGAGTTGAGAGTTAAGGGGCAAAAGTTTAGGGGTAACACGAGGGGGAACTTCTTCACTCAGAGTGGCAGCTGTGTGGAATGAGCTTCCAGTAGAAGTGGAATAGGCAGGTTCAATTTTGTCATTTAAAAAAATAAATAAAAAATTGGATAGGTATATGGACAGGAAAGGAATGGAGGGTTATGGGCTGAGTGCAGGTAGGTGCGACTAGGTGAGAGTAAGTGTTCGGCACGGACTAGAAGGGCCGAGATGGACTGTTTCCATGCTGTAATTGCTATATGGTTATATGTTATATGGTTATATGAAGAATGAAATACAATAAATTTTGGAAATGCTATGCATAAACATACAAAGACTGACAAACAACCAATACGTAAAACAGGACATATTGGGCAAATAAAAATAATACTAAGAACATGAGTTACAAAGAGACATTGAATATGAGTGTAATGGCATTGAATTAATTCAGAGAAGTGGTGAAGTTATCCACACTGGTTCAGCAGCCTACTGGTTGAAAAGTAACAAGTGTTCGAGAAGCTGGAGGTGTGGGACATAAGGCTTCTGTACCTCCTGTGTGATGGGAGTAGTGAGAAGAGAGCATGGCCTGGCTGGTGATCATCCTTGATGATGGATGCTGCTTTTCTGTGGCAGTGCTCCAAAATTGTACACACTGGTGGGGAGGGTTTTACCTGTCATGGGTTGGGCTGCATCTACCATTTTCATTGGCCTTTTCCATTCCTGGGCATTGGTGTTTCCGTACCAGTCCATGATGCTGAAAGCTCTGAAATTCCGTGCCATGACTTTTAATTACTTTCAAATTGAATTAAGTCAAATTAAATTCAAGCCTAATTCTTAAACAAGGAATCTTAATCTCAAAACTACCCAAAATATTAAAGGACTTAGTCTTTATTTTCACTTAAAAGTGCAAGTAAAAGTAGTGGAAATATTCACCTGCTTCTGTGCTTAGCAATTAATTGCCTCCCCCATTATGTCTGTCACTTTCTGAATCGTCATGTCAGGTCAAACTCTATAGCTGGTCTCTGAGGATGTCACCCTTCTTCTCACTTCCTTTGCCCTCGTTGTTGCCTCATGTCTGCCATTCACTGCTTTCTTCTATTTTGTTTGTAATTTTTAATGCCTCACTGCTATAGCTGACTGTTTTTTTTATAAACACATAAACATAAGAACAGTATATGTTTCACCCACTTGTTTATGAACATACAAGAATAATGTAAAGTGGAGAAATCTCCATACTAATTCCGATTGGTCAATTTTTCTCATTAGCATCTTCTGAAATATTGCATCTTTTACAATTTACATTTTGTAGCATAGATATCTTTTTTAAAGTGCATGGTTTTATTTGGGCTCCTCTAGTAATGCTCAATTTCATTTGATTTATGGAGTTTTGCACAGGCAGAAATGGATTGAATTGATTCTACTAATGTCGTCTTGCAAAAAAAAAACATACAGTAACAACACATTCATGGCAGACTAAGCCTATAAATAAATACAAATTGTAATGGAGTTTGTGCTTGGGCAATAGTTTAGATGTGCTGACAACACTGAAATGGTTTCTGTCTGAGGGAGTCATATAGTTCACATGAGATAAGTGTGAGTGCTTTAAAGCAGCAATTATTTTTCTCCTGGGTTACTTTGTGCCTGTCTGCTCCAATTGGCCATGCCTACATTTTCATGGTTGGTATATTTTGTTTTAAGTTTATATAATAATCTGTGACAATTTTAGTTAGTGGATTCCTGCCCAGCACAGACCAGCAGTGCTAACTGGAATTGGATGCTGCCTGACCCAATAAGTTAATCGAGTACTTTGTTTTTAGTGCTGTGTAGTTGTTCATTTTCACCGTTCCTTGCTGCCTGATCGAATACTTTTGAGGTTTTGAGAGAATTCCATTAAGGATTTTTTAAAAACACCTAACTTTGGTTGACAGGATAGTTAATAATTTTCTTAATATTTAGGTACTAAAGTGTAATAAAATTGGTAATTTCACCTGACAGGCCAGAAAATGGAGCAACAGCTAATTTCCAGTCTTTAAAAAAATTTGCAAACATGAATTGCCTCTTTCAAGCAACTCCACTGTGCAGATTTCAATATGAATGCCAGTGAAGGTGTGAGCTATGATATGTTCTTTGTACGTACTGTGGGTTACTAAGAACAAACCATATTCTGGGAGAATTAAAACTAGAACTTTCATTTAACAGCAAACAGCAACCACGTTTAACACACAAGCTTCTCGATCATTCTTTCAGTTCTGCGCATGCTCACAACTCGGTCCAATCATGTTCTGACACGTGACACATGATATCACCACATCTTCCTTTCCTTAAAAAGATACCAATTAGCAACATTAATCAAAACAAGTACATAATTTAATATGTCTCTATCAGTCTCTCTGGGGGTTTACGAACACAAGTAGCCCTTCTAAGTGGTTCACACAGTTCTTGTGTTTTGTTATTTTCATGTTTCATATGGTCTACATCAGTTAATGGAAACTCTGAAGTTGGCTCTTTCTTGAGGTCTTTGCGATTTATTCTTAACACTGCTCCTTCTGTTTGGACCATGTATGATCTGGGTTGTATTTCTTCAAGCACTGTAGCTTTGTGTTCATTTTGTCTTGTATCCTCACTTCATCTCCTTGGTGCAGTTCAGGTAACGGACGAGAACATCTGTCAAATTATGTTTTCTGCTTTGCTTTGTGTTCACCTTTTCATCTTTCACTTGTTCACCTTCCTCTGTTCTCAGGAGGCTCTCATTTATTGGCAGATTGGATCTCAAACGGTGTCCCATCAAGAGCTGAGCAGGTGAAAATCCACATTCAAATGGAGTACTATGGTAGGCTAACAAAGCTTTATAAAAATCACCTCCACAATCTTTTGCTTTGTGCATCAACTTCTTGATAATTCCTACCAACTTCTCAACTAATCCATTGGACTGAGGGAAAAATGGACTAGATGTTGTGTGAACCCCATTCCTGAGCAAAATGTTTCATGCATTCACCATTGAATTGTGGACCATTGTCTGTGAAAACTTCATCAAGTACACCATGTCTGGAAAAAAACTGATTTCATGCATGTAATTACATTCTCTGCTGTTGTTCTGCCCAAACCACACACTTCAGGATACAAGCAGAAGTAATCTGTTATTAATAGATCATCTTTGTTGTCAGTTACAAACAGATCAATGCCAACCTTCTGATAAGGTCTCTAAGGATTAGGATGTGAATGCAGTGGCTCCTTAGGGTTGCTAGGTTGGTATTTAAAACATACTCAACAAGAAGAAAGCAATTCTGCAATTTTTTTTTTATTCATCCTGGGCCAAAACATCACCTCCTGTGCCCTTCTCTTACACTTTTCAATACCTAGGTGGCCTTCATGAATTTTCCCAAGCATTTCTTTTAACATTTTTTTTAACAATTCTGTTACCTTTGTACAATATCCCATTCACAACAGGAATTTCTGATCTGTGGTTCCAATATTCTTTTACTTCTGAGGTACAGTCGTGCTTATTATCTGGCTATCCAGCCATCATCATTTGTATTATCTGAGTGAGAATTTTGTCCTTCTCTGTCTCAATACACAGCAGTTCCAACTTTTTGGGAGCGACAGGTACAGTTTCTATGACCATATCAATAAATACCTGAACATCAATAACATTCCTGTGACTCTCTTTTGTTGTTGGATCTACAGCTCTGGAAAGTGTGTCAGCCGTGTACATGAATTTTCCAAGTGTGTATGACACACTCAACGCATATCTTTGCAATTTGATCATCATTCGCTGAATTTGCAAAGGATAGTCACTTAAAGGTTTGTTAAACAATGCAAGCAAAGGCTTATGATCGGTTTCAACATCAATAGATTGCCCTGACACAAACTGATGAAATCTCTCACAAGCAAACAAAATACTGAGCGATTATTTTTCAATTGGGGCATGCCTTGTTTCTGGATCGGATAATGCACGAGATGCATATGCTACTGGTAGCCATTCCTTATCATGTTTTTGGAGTAATACTGCCCCTAAGCCTGCTTGAGATGCATCACATGAAATTTTGATGGGTCTCTCAGCATCATAGAATTTCAATACAGTTTCTTTAGTGAGCACTTGATTTTGCCATGCCTTCTCCTGTTCATGATTCCAGCTTCATTCATTTTTCTTTTCAGTTCGCTGCCTCAATGGAGCAAGCTGTTCTGAAAGATTGGGTATGAATTTTCCCATGTAGTTGACCATTCCCATAAACCTTTGAACATCCTTTTTACATTGTGGTGTTGGCATGTTTTCAATAGCAGAAACCTTGAATGGATCAGGACGCACACCCTCTTTGCTGATGATATCACCCAGAAAGGTAAGTTCAGTCACTCCTAGCTAACATTTGCCTTTATTCAACTTCAGGTTTGCCTTGCATGTTGCCGCTAAGACTTGTCTAAGTCTGGTGTCATGCTCTTGTTTAGATGATCCCCAAACAATAATATCGTCCATGGAAGTATCCACGTCCTCAATGTGCTCTTACAGCATGTGAATAGTTCTATGGTGCACTACAGGAGTTGATGCAATTCCAAATGGAAGCCTAAGAAAACGGTATCTGGCAAAAGGAGTGTTAAAGGTACACAACTTTGAACTTGGATCATCAAGTTTAAGTTGCCAGAATCCAGAGGATACATCTAATTTACTAAAGTGCTTTGCATTAGCAAACTATGACATCATTTCTTCACAAGTAGGCAATTTGAAATGCTCTCTTTTAATGGCTCAATTCAAGGCTCTTGGATCTAAGCAAATCCTCAGTTTTCCATTTTTCTTATCAACAATAACAAGTGAATTGACCCATTCAGTCGGTTCATCAATTTTTTATGACTCCTAACCATTCCATTCTGTCAAGGTCTGTTTTCAGTTGATCACGTAATGCAAAAGATACTTTTCTACATGGATGTACCACGAGTGGCACTGCGTTGTCAATTTTAATCATGTGCTCTCCTGGAAGACAATCAAGCCCTTTGAACAAGTCCTCATACTCTTTCATCAAGTCACTGTATTCTGACTCTGTGCCACTGTCCAGGACTAATACACTTTTCACCAAATTCACTTTCTCACAGGCAGATAAACCCAATATTGTCTGTAAATTCTTAGGCATGACCACAAATGAAAGCACGTACACCATATTTTTGTGTGATACTTTTGCCACACATATTCCTTTAACTGGAATGTCCTTGCACCTGAATACCCAATCACTTTTATATTAGTCTGATGTAACTTTGGTCTTGGCTTTAATGCATTAAACTCAGATTCTGCAAGAACATTTGCTTGTGCTCCAGTATCCAATTTAAAGAGAATAATGTTTTGGTTTACTTGCAATGGCATAGTCCAGTTATTCTTTGTTTGTTTTCACAAAGCACATCAATATAAAACTCCTCACATTCATTTTCAAGCACTGCATTTACACATTTTATTTTGTTTCTACTTCTGCAACAGTGTGAAAAATGATTGCTCTTACCACAGTTGTTGCACACTTTCTGATACACTGGACACATTTTAGGTCGGTGCTTCTGCCCACAGCGATCACAAAGATTTTTTTTCAGATGACATCTTCCTCTCTGTCGGTTTCGTTGCCGTTTCAATTTTTTTCTAACATGTTTGCAGTTATTCACAGAACGTACGCTGCAGTTCTCAATAAAAAGCTCTTTAGCCTGCAACTTTATGGACTCTGAAGCTTTGCAGAGAATCAAAGCTTTTTCCAAATTTATGTCTGGTTCTCTTAAGAGTCTTTCTCTCAGAGCATTATCCAGAATGCCGCAAACAATTCTGTCTTTAACGAGAGAGTCCATCAGCTCTGCAAACTTGAAAGTTTTACTGTAGTTTCTCAATTCTGTAACAAATCGATCAATTGTTTGACCAGTTTTCTGCTTGAATGTAAAGAATTTTCACTGTTCATACGTCACATTGCGCTTCGGTATACAAAATGCTTCAAACTTGTCGATAATCACTTCTAGATTCAAATTATCTCCATTCTCAAAAGTAAAATGGTTATATACCTCAACTGCCTCATCCGCAATCACGTGGAGTAGAATTGCAGCTTTTGTTTTTTCTGATTTATTTTCTGCTCTGATTGCCGATAAATTCATTTCAAAATGTTGTTTAAATCTTTTCCAGTTTTCAGCTATGTTCCCAGTCAGCTGAAGTGTTTCAGAGGTTGCAAAACTTCCATTCTTAAAGCTGTTAGCAAACAACAAAAAAGTTCATGCTTCTTTTTCCCCGATTATCTTCGCTTCTCCCGTTTTAGCAAAACGAATTATTCTTCCAGACCGACTTCTGACACCATGTTGTGTTTTTTGTATGTACCATGGGTTACTAAGAACAAACCGTATTCTGGAAGAATTAAAACTAGAACTTTTATTTAACAGCAAACAGCAATCATGTTTAACACACAGGCTTCTCAATCATTCTGTCGGTTCTGCGTATGCTCACAACTCAGTCCAATCACGTTCTGACACGTGACACATCACCACAAGTTGAAAAGTCCTGCTCCCTAAATCTATCGGAACTAGTTGTAACAAAATGCCAAGGGCCTTAAAATTCTATTGTTTAGAGCTACATTTTTTATATGTCATGAAAACGCAAAGCTTAACATGGTTAGCAACTTAATGTGTGAAACTCATTTCCAGAAATTTGTTCTGGGCTCTCTGTCTCTGACTTGCATTGACATGAAAGCTACTGCAAATATGCAGTGACACTAAACCCTATGTGACACATTATATGTCACAAACAGAATTCATATGAGCAAATAAGGGCTATGAATTGTGAGTTTCATGCTGATGCAGGCATTAATTTCAATCTGTTAGAGATATGACCTTGCTTAATCACCTATTAGTGAGCCAAATTGTTCATCTTATTCAAGATAGGTCTCTTAAATGACTTTTCTAATGATTACTTCTACCATCTAGCCCTGGACAATACTTTTGCGGCGGTTATCATATATACTGTGCAGCCTGGTTCCTGAATTGCCTGCTTGAATGAACTCATCTGCAGATGCTGATTTATCACCTGTTTACCCAGTTTTCCCTATGCTCCAACCATTAAAAGCAGGCTTCAGTTATACTGATACCTAAGAAGAAAGTGGTAACCTGCCTCAATGGCTACAGTCCAGTAGCACTTGCATTCACAGCGATGAAGTGTGTAGTGTTCTTGCACAGGTGTAAAAACTCTGAACTAAACACCAAGTATAAACCAGAGTCAATGAGGCGTGATCCCAGTAAGATTAACCGTTTACTGTTCACTCTTCCACGTTAATGTATGGTGAAAAGACATTGTTTCTATGTTTCTAGTGCATAGAAAGAAAACTTTTCTGGTGCTGATCCTGCACACACAAGCCCCCGCCTTCCCGTTTCTCCAAACCGGTATTTTCCCACAAGACGCGGCGAAACATAGAAACATAGAAAATAGGTGCAGGAGTAGGCCATTCAGCCCTTTGAGCCTGCACCGCCATTCAGTATTTTCATGGCTGATCATCCAACTCAGAACCCTGTACCTGCTTTCTCTCCATACCCCAGTCACAAAGGCCATATCTAACTTCCTCTTAAATATAGCCAATGAACCGGCCTCAACTGTTTCCTGTGGCAGAGAATTCCACAGATTCACCACTCTCTGTGTGAAGAAGTTTTTCCTCATCTCGGTCCTAAAAGGCTTCCCCTTTATCCTTAAACTGTGACCCCTCGTTCTGGACTTCCCAACATCGGAAACAATCTTCCTGCATCTAGCCTGCCCAATCCCTTTAGAATTTTATACGTTTCAATAAGATCCCCCATCAATTTTCTAAATTCTAGTGAGTATAAGCCTAGTCGATCCAGTCTTTCTTCATATGAAAGTCTTGCCATCCCAGGAATCAATCTGGTGAACCTTCTTTGTACTCCCTCTATGGCAAGAATATCTTTCCGCAGATTAGGGGACCAAAGCTGCACACAATACTCTAGGTGCAGTCTCACCAAGGCCTTGTACAACTGCAGTAGAACCTTCCTGCTCCTGTATTCAAATCCTTTTGCTAAAAGAAACCGGGTGTGATGTCATCACATGCTGCGATATATCACAGACAATGAATTTTCTTTCAACAACTTTAACTTTAACTAGAAAACAATTACAAACGAATTACTAAAGCGAAAATATAATAAACTAAACGAATGCCTTAAGGGCAACACACTCTCCGCCTAACCTTTGTAAGGTCTCTATGAACATAATACAAAACTTCAGTCTCTAAATCAGTCCTTAGGTAGAAGTAAATGACTTCTGCAACTGGCCTTTGGTAAGTTTTCACATCACCTTGGTCAGAAGTTTTTAACACAACCTTCTTGACATGTCCATCCCTACCCGGGAATGTGGCAGTGATTCTGGCCATTGGCCAGCAGTTGCGGGTGATCTGCTTGTCTCTGAGCAGGACTAAATCTCCAACTTGAAGATTCCTGCGAGGTTACACATCTGTGGAGTACTGAGTTGATCAGTGTTTTGTCTCCCAAGATCCACAGTCCCGCTGCCCTGATCGATCCCTCTGTCAGGTGACGGCCCTGATGCCTTACCTGTTCATGGTGATGGCGGGTAAGCAGTAAGGACACGTGGCTGTCTTTGGGCAGGATTACTGGGCTCTTTCCTGCAGCTGAAAGGTGAGTGTGTATTAACCGGCCTCCAATGCAAATGAAATCGTTCTTCAGGATTGGGTTCAGTTTCCTCAAAGGGCAGTCCTTTGGTATTGATTTATTAGCTTTGAGGGCCGAAAACTCCCTTGCAAAAGCTGCTCTTTGAGATGCTTTAAAGATGACATCCTTTGCCTAGGCCAATTCGTCCGCAGTGCGAGGTAAGTTACATTTGTGCCATCCCTTGCATTTACCATTTCGGGATGAGTGTTTATGAGATCTGGTCACGTGAATAAGGAATGCAAGTCCTCTCACTAAGGAATTCAAAGTGGAGAACCGCTGAAAGCGTTCAGTGGTTTGTATTGATTCTTCCAGGTAGGTGACTCCTGTTTGTATTTGCGGCCGAATTTCCAAGTCTCTTTCAGGTTCGATCAGCTCAAGAAAAACTGGGTGTGATGTCATCACATGCCGCGATATATCACAGACAATGAAATTACTTTCAACAACCTTAACTTTAACTAGAAAACGATTACAAACGAATTACTAAAGTGAAAATATAATAAACTAAACGAATGCCTTAAGGGCAACACAAAGTGCTTTGAGAGCTTGGTGATGAAACATAGCAACTCCTGACTGCGAAGCAGCTTGGATTCATTCCAATTTGCCTACGGGGGCAACTGGTCCACAGCTGATGCCATTTCATTGGCTCCTCACTCAACTCTGTAATATCTGGACAGTGAAGATGTATACTGTACATCAGGATGCTTTTTATTAACTGCAACTTGATATTCAATATAATCATCCCCTCAAAACTGATCAACGATCTTAAGACCTTGTTTACAATACCTTCTTTTGCAATTAAATCCTGGATTTCTTCACTTGCAGACCCTACTCAGTTTGGATTGGCAACAAAATCTCCTCCACTATCTCATTCAGCACAGGTGCACCAAAAAGCTGTTCTACTCACTTTGTACTTATGATTGTGAGGCTAACCACAGCTCCAATACAATATTTAAGTCTGCTGATGACATCACTGCCACTGGCTGAATCAAAGGTGGTGATGAGTCAGCATATAGGAGGGAGACAAAATCTGGCACATGGTGCCACTATAACAACCTCCTACTCACTGTCAGCAAGACCAAGGAGCTGGTTATTGGCTTCAGGAGGAGGAAACCAGAGGTCCATGAACCAGTCCTTATTGGAGAATCCCAGGTGAGAGGGTCAGCAACTTTAAATTCCCCAGTATTATCATTTCAGAGGATCTGTCCTGGGCCCGGTACATAAATGAAATTGCAAAGAAAGCATGGCAGCACCTCTACTTCCCTAGAAGTTTACAAAGATTCTGCATGACATTTAAAACTTTAACAACCTTTTATCAATGTGTGGTGGAGAGTATATTGACTGGTTGCATCATGGTGTGGTATGGGAACACCAAAGCACTTGAAAAGGAAATTCTGACAAATGTAGTGGATATGGCTCTGTCCATCACAAGTAAATCTCTTCCCTCCACTGAGCACTTCTACACGGAGTATTGTCACAGGAAAGCAGCATCCATCATTAAGGGCTTCAACCACCCAAGTCATTCTCTATCCTTGCAGCTGTCATCAGGAAGAATGTATGGGAGCCTCAGGACTCTCACTATCAGGTTCAGAAACAGTTGTTACTCCTCAGCCAGCGGGGTTAACTTCACTGGCCTTCTCTCACCCAATCACTGAGTTCCCACAACCTATGGACACAATTTCCAGGAGTCAGATAATCTCATCTCTTTTTTTTGTATTTGCACAGTTTGTTATCTTGTACACACCATTCGTATGTCCAGTTGGTGCAGTCTTTCATTGATTCTATTATGGTTACTGGGGTTAGAGTATTGACTTGTTCAAGATCAAGATGGCGCTGTGTACGGTGGACGTGTTGCTAGCCCTGTACCAAATCTACAGTATACTACTAATTGCTACAATTTTCTTAGCATTTTTTGTTCAAGTAGCTGATAGTCACATCAGATATGATAAACTGACCCTTCTGAACATTGGAAAGATGGCATTTACCCACTATGTGCTGCCTTTCCTACACTGGGATCCCCGGCTCGCATGATCCCTGGGAGACTCATCTCTTACACTGTTACTACCTCGGAAGAAGTGCCAGAGGTGAGGGTGAAGAGTCGGCGTCCTGGCGAGGCTGAGACGGAGTACTAATCGGCTGCCGCTCCCTAGCATACTCCTGACTAATGTTCAGTCCCTGGATAACAAGCTTTGTGAACTGAGAGCTAGAATCTCCTGTCAGCGGGAATCGAAGGAATGCAACGTTTTGTGCTTCGTGGGGACCTGGCTGACAGAGGAGATACCGGATCATGTCATCGAGCCCTTTGCTCAGGGCAGACAGATCAAAAATCCTCACTGGAAAGAATAAATGAGGAGGGGTATGCTTCATGGTCAACAATGCTTGGTGCAACCCCCAGAATGTGCATGTTCTCAAATTCTTTTGTTCCCCAGACCTGGACTACCTGGTGCTGCTGTGCAGACCCTGCTGGCTGCCTAGGGAGTTCACGGCCCTGTCATCATCACAGCGGTGTACATTCTGCCGCAGGCTGATACTGACCTGGCTCGCAAGGAACTGCACGAGACCATCAGCACCCTGGAGAGGGGTACACCTGGAGACTGCCTTCATCATCACCAGTGACCTTGATCGAGCATCGCTGACGAAAGTCTCTCTGAAGTTTTGTCAGCACACCCAGGTGAGCACTCTTAGTGACAACACACTTGACCACTGTTACACTCCCTTCCGCAACACTTACAAAGCTCTCCTTCGATCAGCTTTTGGAAAATCAGATCACTCCTCGATACTGCTTTTGCTGTCGTACAGGCAGAAACTGAAACAAGAGACAAGAGGCAGCCATAGTTAAAACCATCCACTGTTGGTCTGACCAATCAGCCTCCATGCTGCAGAACTGCTGTGAAGACGTCAACTGGAATGTCTTCCATGATGAGGATGTCTCCAAGTCCGCTGATGGAGTCACGTGCTTCATCCAGAAATACATAGACAATGTTGGCCCCCAGAAACTGGTCAGGGATTTCCCGAATCAGAAACCTTGGATCAATAGTTCTGAGAGAGCAGCACTTACCGCATGACATCGAGCTTACATCACTGGTGATCAACTAAAGCTCAAGAAAAGCAGCTATGATCAGCGCAAAGCTATCAAGGCTGCGCAACAATGATAGGAGGAAAAGACTGAGTCAAGATTCACAGCGAATAGCACGTGTTTTGTGGCGAGGGCCGCATGCCATCGCAGAATTCAAAGCCACCAACATCGTGGTCGCTCTCTCAGATGAGCTCAATGGCTTTTACGCTTGGTTCGATCTCGCTAACTCTGTGCCTCCGAGGACAGTCACCGCTGAAACCTCCAACCTCTGAGGCTGAGGTATGCAGATCTTTCCAACTAGTGGACAGTCACAAGGCTGTGGGACTAGACGGTATCCCAGGGCGAGTACTCAGGATATGTGCAGCATAACTGGCTGGTGTGTTTACTGATATTTTTAATCTCTCCCTCTCCCAGTGTAGAGTGCCCTCCTGCTTCCATTGTCCCTGTACCAAAAAAGACCAAGGTAACATGCCTGAACGACTGGCGTCCTGTCGCATTCACCTCAATAATAAGCAAGTGCTCTGAGAGGCTGGTCAAGGATTACATCTGCAGCCTGTTACCACCCAAACTGGACCCCCTACCATTCATCTAACGACACAACTAATCGACGGACAATGCAATAGCCACTACTCTACATACCGTCTGTACACATCTGGAGAAGGATGTTTATATGAGAATGCTGTTCTTGGACTACAGTTCAGCATTCAACAATATAATTCCATACAGGCTCAACAAGAAGCCTTGACCCCGCCTTGTCAGACCGCCAGCAGATTGTAAGAGGAGCACTTCACCTCCAACCCTCTGATTCTCAATACAGGAGCCCCTCCGGGCTGTGTACTGAGTCCCCTCCTTTACTCCCTGTATACCTACGACTGTATGGCCACCCACATCTTCAATCGGCTAATGAAATGTGCCAATGACACTACATTGATTGGCCTTATCTCAAGCAATAACCAGGTGACCTACAGGAATTAAGTAATCTCTCTGACACAGTGGAGTCAAGAAAACAACCTCTTCCTCAATGTCATAAAAGCAAAGTATCTGGTTGTGGATTACAGGAGGAATGGAGATGGGCTAACTCCTATTGACATCAATAGATGTGGGGTTGAGAAGGCAAACAGCTTCAAATTCTTGGGCATCCACATCACTGAGGACCTCACGAGGTCAGTACACACCAGCTGTGTGGTGAAAAAGGCACAACAGCTCCTCCTTCACCTCAGACGGTTGAGGAACTTTGGTCAAGGGCCCCCAAATCCTAAGGACTTTCTACAGAGGCACAATTGAGAGCATCCTGACTGGCTGCATCACTGTCTGGTATGGAAACTGTACCTCCCTTAATCACAGGACTCGGCGGAGAGTGGTACAGACAGCCCAGCACATCTGTGGTTGTGAACTTCCTATGATTCAGGACATTTACAAGGACCAGTGTGTAAAAAGGGCCTGTAGGACTATTGCCGACCCAAGTAATTCCAACCACAATCTATTCCGGCTGCTGCTATCTGGGAAGCGGTACTGCAGCATAAAAGCCAGGACCAACCGGCTCTGGGACAGCTTCTTCCACCAGGCCATCAGACTGATGAACTCACATTGATTTGAGTGTACTCTATATTACATTGACTGTTTATTATAAATTACTATGATTGCACATGGCACATTTAGCTGGAGACATAACATTAAGATTTCTTCTCCTTATGTATGTGAAGAATGTAGGAAATAAATTCAAATACCCTCAAGAAAATGCCTGAATTCAGTGCATTGTGGGCTAAAGGGCCTGTTATTGTGCTGTACAGTTCTAGCTTCTATGCGTCTGGGTCACTACTATAAACATGTTTACACTGGCTAAAATGAAAATTTGTTTTGTGAAAATGTGCCTGGAATAGAAAGAATCAAGATAAGAACTTGATACATTAAAATGCATAGGTAACATTTCTGCAGGTGGTCTATGAACAAGAGTTATTATAAATTTATAGCAAATATTTGTTTTTGTATTTTATATTCACGGTATAGCAATGCTACTGTGGCACATTGCCACAAATAATATGAAGGTATCACTGTTACAGCACAAAGACTAGGCTCATGGTGGAATGTGACATTCTAGTTTTCATATTAAATTCTTAGATAAAAGATCTATCTCAGATATCCTCATAATATATTGCAAATTGCATTTCAGAATTTTCTAAATTACTGAGATATTGGCAAATTTTTATTACAAGATTTATAATCTGGAAGGTCAACTTGTGCACATACTCTAAACTTTCACCTTCAAATGTGACAGATGCGACAACTATGTAAACTTGTATGGTTTACAGGCTAATGCATTTTTCTTTCAGTGTGATGCACTGCTTCCAGGAATGTGTTTAATAGCTTGGTGGGAATGTTGTTGGGCTTAATTGTGAAAAGCTTTGAAATAAAGCAGTGGTAATGAAAGAGCATGTTCATTTTATTTGACACCTAATAATATAAAGCCTTCATAAAATAATGATGAAAGGTACAACATAAACTTAGAAACGTGTCTGGCAATGTATTCTTTGTCAAGTTGATGGCTCATGAATTTAACCAATGACCTGACCTCCCCTGAGACAAAGGCCTTAACAAAGAATTCTACAGCTTAACAAGTTTGGACACAATTTCTAATTAGCAGACTATCTGAAATCATCCATCACAAAGGCCTTGATGGGGACAAAACAATTATCCATCCCCAATATTTGGTGAAAAGGATGTTTGGCCTCTTGTCTTCATATTCAGGGCATCTAATAGAACAAGTCATGACCATATATATACACAGTGCCTTCAGCATTGTCAGCACCCTTCCAATGCCTCTCACAATCTCTATGACCTCCTGCCGTTCAGTACAAAGTTCTGCATCATGAGAACCAGAACTGTAAGGCTGAGTAACGGCTTCCCCCGGCTGCTCGATTTCTAAGTATCCTGCTGCCACCCTGCACACACGTACAGGCTGTCTGATTGCCCTGTCGCCGCATTCCCCCCAACTCCCCATTCACAGACACGCTCTCTTCCCCTGCTGGCCCCTATTCATCTTTTATTGCTGCAGTTTCAAGTATTTATACAACTACTTGTTTTATTGTAATAGTGCCAATAACATTTTACTGCCTTAAATTAAAATGCACCTCGCAGCTTATGTCAATCTGTTAACCATCAGGCCATACCATGCAGGGATTTGTGCTAATGTTAACTTGTGTCTGTGTGCTGGATCGTGACTACATGCGCTGTGTGTGACTATTCTATACATACTGCTTGGCTCCAGAGGAACGATGTTTTGTTTAGCTGTGTACACGTGAATGGCTGAATGGCAATAAACAGGGAGTTGAACTTGAAGTTGAACTTGAAATATCTTGCAGTGGTGCAATTCACAACTAGGTGTGAGACCACACCTAGAATATTGTGTGTAGTTCTGGTCACCATGCTATATGAAGGATGTATTTAAGCTAGAAAACATTCACAAGGATGTTGCCAGGAATGGTGTGGGGGGGGGGTCTTGAGTTACAAGACTGTAACTCAAGACTGCAAGACTGGATAGACTGATTTCACTACACCAGTGCAGGCTGAGAAATGACTTTATAGAAGTTTATAAACTCATTAGGAGCAGAGATTATATGGAATCTACCCAGGACAGGGGAGTTTAAAACTAGAGGGCATAGGTTTCAGGTGAGAGAGGAAAGATTTGAAAGGAATTTGACAGGAAGATTTTTCCACGCAGAGGGTGATGGGTATTTGGAACAAGCTATCAGAAGAACTGGTACAGGGGGGTAAAATTACCATATTTAAAAGCACTTGGGCAGGTACATGGATGCAAAAGGACACAGGAAAATGGATGCAGCTCAGGAGGGTATCTTGCTCAGCGTGGATAATTTGGGTCAATCGGCCTGTTTCCATACTGTTTATCTCTAACTTAATGACCCTACATCTTAGATTGCTTGATTAAACTGTAAAATTAAATTTTGTTTACTAATCTTTCCTCAGACACAATCTGACCTGTTTATTTCCAGCATTTTGTGCCTCTGTTCATAGTTAAAAAATCCTAGCATTAAGTCCACATAAAACAAAGAATGTATGATTTACATTTTATGAACCATAGTTTATGAACCACTGTCTCAATGAAATGCTTTATAGACTCATTTTCAGAATGCCTGGTTACAGGCAATTGTTTACTTTCCCCTAAAGCTATTAAGGATTTTTCAATGAAATGCAAATAACATTTTCATCCTTATTTATTATTGCAACAAAAATCCTGTTTCATGATTATCAAGGAAAATGGTATGATTTGTCTTTTATCTTTTCTGTTATCTCCAACATTCCTGGATTGGGCAGATTGCCAAAGGCTCTCTTACAAACATTTTCAAATATAATTTTTGAATTAATGGCCTTGTGCTTAAAAGCAGCTTTGAGAAATAGTACAAATTACCATTCTAAATATTGTGTCTATCTTTAGGTAGAAAAGGTCTAGATTTGAAGCACTTAAAATGCATTTCTAAGCTCAAGTCAAGGTAACTGGCCATGTGAAAATGAAATTATGTTTGATTAATTTATTGAAGCGCCTTGAAGAGATTCACCAGAATGAAATGTTTCATTTATGAGAGAAGACTGGATAGTTTGGGGCAACACAAATAAAAGACTGGAGGAAATCTGCAAGTCAGGCAGCATCTATGGAGAGAAGTAGGCAGTTGATGTTGTGGGCTAAGACCCTTCATTGAGACTGAAGAAGAGTGGGATTAAGACAGAATAGGAAGGCATGGGGAGGGGAAGGAGTACAAGGTAATAGGGAAAACCAGGTGAGGGGGAAGAAATAACAGGCTTAGAGGAGATAGTTGGAAAAAGTAAAGGGTTGAAGAAGAGGGAATTTGATAGTGGATTAGGGTGAGCCATGGGAGAAAGGGAAGGAGGAGTGGCTTTCTGAGGAGAACAGGAAGTACCTTAATGTACTTTACTAAAACATTTCATAAGATGTTGAAGCAAAGTTCATGGATTTAGAGTTATGTACTGGAATTGAAATCAATGATAGTTCAGCTGGAAACAGAATAGACATAAATTCTTGTCCAGCCTCAAACTTCTTACAATTTATAATAGTAACTTAGATGAAGGCATCAAAGTTATTTTGCCTGATTTGTTGAAGACACAAAGATAGGAAAAATAAATTCTAAATAGGATCAAGAAGTTCCACATCCATTAAGCTAGTGGGCAAAGATCTGGCAATTAGAGTATAATGTATGAACATGTGATAATATCAATTTGACAGGAAATACGAAAAAAACCCAAAACATTTTATCTGAATGATGAGAGCTTACAAAGCTCTAAGATAAGAGATCCTAGATGTTCCAATGATTATTTGCAAAAGATGGCATGAATGTATACAAGGTAATCGCGAAAGCTTATAAACACAAGTGGTTCTGCAGAAGCTGGAAATCCAGACCAACATACAGAAAATACTGGAGAAACTCAGCAGGGCAGGCAGCATCTATGGAAATGGATAATCTGTCGACATTTTGGGTGAAAGTTCTTCATCAGGTTTCATCAGAAAAAATTATAGAATGTTGTTGTTCATTGCTAATGTGATAGTAAATATATGTAGAAAGATTATGCTTATATATAAAGGATTGGTGAGAATATACTTGAATAGTATGTAGTATAATCCCTGTTTCATTGCATGAATACTTTCCAGCGTAGATCATGTCTTTGTGAAAAGGATGATAATGTTTTCTGAATCTTATTTTAATTCCACCATTTTTGAGAATGGTAGCCTCACTGAGAGAACATTAGTGTGTTGGAAACAGTTCAGTAAAGGTTTACAAGAGTGTTACTTGGAATGAGCAAGTTGTCCACTGAGGAATGCTTGTATCCTTTGAAATTCAGAAGAGAGAAAAGCAACGTGATTGAAACATATGATTTTAAAAATGAACAGGACCCATTGGGACTTTCTGCAGAGCTTGAGATCGCAGAAGCCATTGCTTGTACATTTTAGCACAGAATTAAAAAGCAAGAATGGCCTGTCACAAGTTGTGTGGAGCTTGAGGTAGTATGTGCTATGAGGCATTTGGCAAGGGCCAATAAAAAGAAGCTAGGTTTAAGCAGAGTAATTATTATGGGACTAGGCCAGGTTTAGAGAATGGAGCTGAGGCTTTGGCTCAAGAGGCTTCAACAATGAGAGAAAAAGGCTAGGGAAATTCCCTCCCTTCCTTCCTTTCCCAGTTAGAGCAGTGGGACTGACACTGAGGACAGAGGAGTGCTCCTCTTGTGGAATATGGGAAGACAGGGAGACCTCCACTATCCCTGATGACTACACCTGCAAGAAGTTCACCCAGCTGCTGTTTCTTTTAGACAGCATTAAGGGTTTGGAGCTGAAACTGGGTGATCTTTGGCTCATTCGGGAGGTGAAGTGGTTGATTGGTGGTAAATAGAGGGAAGTAGTTACACTTAAGATAGAGAACACAGATAACTGGGTGATCACCAGGAGAGGGAGATGGGATAGGCAGCCAGTGCAGGGAATCTCTATGGCCATTCTTCTAAGTAGCATATATACTGTTTTGGATAATATTGGGGATATGAACTTGCAGAGAAAAGTCACATCAGTCAGATGACTGGAACTGTCAGGAGGAAAGGGGGGAGAAGAAGGTGAGCAGTAGTGACAGGGGATTAATTGATTCAGAGGAAACCAGGAGAAGTTCTGTACTAGAAAGCGATTCCTGATGATATGTTGCTTCTCAGGTGCCAGAGTTGAGGACATCTCAGATTGAGTCTGTACTATCTTTAAGTGGGACGCTGAGCAGCCAAAGGTTGTGATCTGCTCCTGTACCAATGAAGGCAGGATGGGTGACATTCATGGAGTGAGCTACTAAGCTAATGGACAGGACTTCCAGGGTGGTGATCTGAGGATTGACACATGCTTTTGAGGCTAGAACTGGGAAAGTAATGCAGTTTAACACAGATGATGTAGGAGGAAGATCACTGTGCTCCCATCCTGTACAAATGGGGGCAGTTTGCATCTGAACTGGAGGGGGACCAATATTCTTGTGAGTAGGGTTGCTATGCTGCTTCCAGGTTTGGGAGGGATTTAAATTAGAGTTGTGGAGGGATAGAAACTAGGGAGCTAGGGCAGTAGTGAAGTGATTTTGGGGAAAGTAAATGTTAAGCCTAGATACAAAGAAAGGTTGAGCACGGTGAGACTAATAGCCTAAGTTATGTTTCTTTCAATGCAAGATGTTTTGCAGGTAAGGCACTGTTGTAGGCTGAAACGAAGGTTGTGGCAAATCAGCACATGGGTGAGAGATTGAAAATCTGGTTTAATGATGCCCTAACAACAATCTCTCACTCAACATCAGCAAAACCTAAGTGCTGCTTATTGACAAGAGAAAGAAACCAGAGGTTTATCAGTCAGTCGTCTTTAGAAAATCAGAAATGGAGAGGGTCAGTAATCTTGGTGTCAAAGGATTTGTACTGAGATTAGCACAAGTGCTATTACAGCAAAAACATCTCTAATTTCTTAGAAGTTTACATAGATTCACCATAACATCTAAAACTTTAACAAAATTCATAGATGCACAGTGGAGAGTACCATTATGGCCTGATATGAAAAAACTAATGCCCTGGAATGGAGAAGACTACAGAAAGTGGTGGACGTAGCTAGGTCCATCATAAACAAAGCCCTCCCTGTTGTTGAGCACATATACAGGGATCAATGCTACAAGAAAACAGCCTTACAACCATCAGCCTCCTGAACTAGTGTGGATAACGTCAGTCACCTCAATGCTGAATGGACTCCGCAACCTCTAGACTCACTTTCAAGGACTCTAACTCATGTTCTCAGTATTATTTATTTATGTCTTTTAATTATTTACACAATTTGTCTTTCAGTCTATTGGTTGTTTGTCAGTCTTTGTTATTTATAGTTTTTCTTAAATTCTATTGTATTTCTTTATTTTCCTGCAAATGCTTGCAAGTAAATGAATCTCAAGGTAGTATACAGTATGGTGACGTATACACACTTTGATAATGAATTTACTTTGGCTTTGACTTGAGATGAGCTTGGAGCATGGATCAGCACATGGAATTATGATTTTGTAGACATTAGTAAGACTTGGTTTCAGGAAGGGTGGCACTGACAGATCAAAGTTCTGGGGATCTGTTTTAGGCATGACAGAAGGAAAGGTGTTAAACATTGAGGGTGGCCTTACCCATTAGGGAAAGTGTCATGTTAGTGCTTAGACAGGACAGATTGGAGGGCTCAACTACTGAAACTATATGAGTGGAACTAAGAAATAAGAAACGGATGATCTCATTAATGGGATTATATAAAAATCTTCCCGACAATCAGCAGGATTTAAAGGAACACATTTGCAGATAGCTACAAGAAAAATAAGGTTGTAATAATCGGTGATTTTAACTTTCCACATATTGACTGATTCCCATTGAGTAAAAGCACTGGATTGGAAGTTTGTCAAATATGTTCAGATAAATTTCTTTAAATAATATAAAGTAGAAGTCCCAACTAGAGAGAGTGTGATACTGGATCTCCTATTGGGGGAAAAAACAAAGCAGGTAACAGAAGCAACACACAAAATGCTGGAGGAACTCAGCAGGCCAGGCAGCATCTATGGAAAAGAGTACAGTCGATGTTTCGGGCTGAGACCCTTTGGAGACTGGAGAAAAAAGCAGTGGAGTAGATTGAAAAGGTGGGGGGGGGGTGTAGGGATAGAGAAACACAAGGTGATAGGTGAAATCTGAAGGGGGAAGGATGAAGTAAAGAGTGGGGAAGTTGATTGGTGAAAGAGAAAGAACCCTGAGATACTTTTTTTGTAGGCATACTTATAGAACAGTAATTGTAAACAGGATCAATGAACAACAAACTTTCCCATGTAAATATAAATAAATAGCAACAAATAACAAGAGTATGAAATACCAGGATAGCTAGGTAATGAGTCCTTAAAGTGAGACAATTGGCTGTGCAAACATCAGAAGTAGAATAAGTGTAGTTACCCCCTTTTTGTTCAAGAGCCTGGTGGTTAAGGGGTAGTAGCCATTCTTGAACCTGGTACTGAGAGTCCCGAGGCACTTGTACCCTCTACCTGATGGTAGCAGTGAGAAAAGAGCATGGCCTGAGTGGGAGGATCTTTGATCATGGATACTGCTTTTCTAGAGCAATGTTTCATATAGATGGGCTTAATGATTGGGAAGATTTTACTCATGATGTACAGGGCTGAATCCACTAACTTCTGTAGGATTTTCTGCTCAAAGGCATTGGTGTTCCCATACCAGGCCATAACGCAGCCAGTCAGCACACTTTCCACCACACATCTATAGGGGGGTGATTGATAAGTTTGTGGCCTAAGGTAGAAGGAGTCAATTTTAGAAAACTGAGCAATTTATTTTTCAACATAGTCCCCGCCTACATTTACACACTTACTCCAGTGGTCGTGGAGCATACAGATCCCTTCATTGTAGAAATGGTCCACAGTAGGGGTGATTGATAAGTTTGTGGCCTAAGGTAGAAGGAGATGAGTTATTAACTTCAAACTTTCTGCATTATCAAAGAGTTGAACTGGACTTTCATGTAACGAGAGTGTCTTGGGCCTCCAGGTGGTCCACAGCAGGGGTGATTGATAGGTTTGTGGCCTAAGGAAGAAGGAGATGAGTTATACAGCTCTCGTTACATGTACGTGTGTTATGCCCCTGAAAAACAGGGAGACATAATCACGACAAAGACGTGATATGGTTTCCTCATTGAGAATGATTTACTCAAGTCAACAAAATATACACAAATTACAAAAAACATATCTTCACAACAAATTGGTCACAACAGAATACATACCCTCTGTAAATTACAGCAATACATAGTATTTCCCTGAGACATCATTCACATTTTCTCTAACTGTTACTGGTGAATAATATGTAGCATTAGCTCAGTAAACTCTCACAACTTAAAGTTACTAACTAAATTATACACAAACAACTGTGCAAAATGCATTTACATAGGTGCACATGTAAACTCACAAAGCAGCAAAACACGCGGTATCGGTACACAGAATGGCGGCGGCTCCATTCACACACGCGCTTTAATATACTCAGCCAATATTACTCTTACTTAGTTGGACTTTACATGAACTTGGCACTTTACACATATTAGGAAGTTATCATGACCCCTTTAACAGCGTAAATTACCGACAACATACCTGAAAAACGGGGAGAGATAATCACGACAAAAATGTGATGTGGTTTCCTCATTGAGAATGATTTACTCAAGTGAAGAAAATACCGCGATGTCCCCTGGGTATGTGGGTGGAGACAGAAGCAATCCACTTCTGGCTAGCAGATCAAGGCTACTCTGCAGATCACTGATAATACTATCAGGGCTTGTTATGAGTGATGAACAGACCTGATGGACAATGGGGTGCAGAGTTAACCATTCCCAACCCCCCTCCTGAGAACTACGAACTATTGCTGTTGTTATGCTGCTCATGATAGAGAGAGATGAAACACAGGCACGAACATTCGCTACAGATAAGAGAGAGAGAGACTGTTGATTCTTCCTGGATTATTTACATTTTTGCTGCAAGGACATTATGTTGCTCGTTAACATTCCTCAGTGGACTGCAGGAGTGGCTTGATTTGATGGACACAGTCATTCAGAATTGATGGATAGCTGAGACCCGTTAGTAGGGATAAAAGACAGGTCTGGAGAGACACCCTGCAGACACACCAGTCGACACTGATTGAGTGTTGGAACCCACAGAAAGGTGGGGGTTTTGGAGACCGAATCAGGAGATTGGTCAGTAAAGCTCACAGTGTTACAGCAGGGCCGGTGGGGACATGTGTGTGTCCACTCATGCCAGAGTGATGAGTCCACCACAGAAGAACGGTCTGGCTGAAGACCAGAGGGCTCATAACTGAATGACCACAACGATACGACGGATTAAGAAAAGAAAGGAAGGTTTGGCTGCTGTAGCTGTTACCTCTCGCTTGCTCTCTCTCTCTCTCTCTCTCTCCAACGATTACAACACAACAAGCAAAACTACCTCATCACTCATGAACTGAACTGAACTTCATACTTTTCTATGACAATTCATTTACCCCTGGACATCGATAGAGCTTGTTTATTATTGCTTAATATTACTCCTACACTTTTAGGTTTATTACTGCTAACTTGAGTTATATGTATATTTGCATTATTGGTATTGTTTTGCTTATTTTACTAATAAACACTTTTGAATATAGCACCACCAGACTCCAATAGATACTTCTATCTTTGCTGGTCTGAAACCCAGTTACGGGGTACGTAACAGGGCTTAACTTTACACAATAGAGAATGAAAGAATCAATGAAATGAATTAAATACCTGTTAGTATTTTAGCCCTTTTTAACATGTGTTTCACTGTTTTTAAACAATTTTTGAACTTAACAGATCTTTAGTGTCTTATCCTTTAACTTGTCACACACTCCCCTACAAAAGTAAATGTTGTCCCAACATTAAACAATTTTCCCTTTTCCCTTTTTTTCCAGTCTCTCATGAACTTGGCACGGAAGACCATCTGTGAGTTGGTACTCAAGGGTCACAGTTTGATGACTGTCAACAGTCCATAATCACAGGACCACAGTCCATGTCTGGTGACGAGCCACTGGAATAGTCTATATGCAGTCTTTCAACAGTCCATTAGTCTCTCATGGCAATGATCTGCATAAACAGTCTATGCATTGCCTGTGACGTTAGTCAAACATCAAGTCTGTAGGCTCACACTGGCTGGTGTCTATACATGGGGGGAGGCTGGGAGTAGAATGGCTGTACGGGTGGCAGCCATGGGACCAGTCCTGGTGCTTGGTAGAGAGGCAACATCTGAGGTGCTGGCTGGACACTGTAGCAGGAAGGGATACCAAGTTGATCATAGGTCATACGTCTCGGCGGGTGTCTCTGCCTTTGTGGCAGCTGGTAGGGCGGCTCCTCACGTTCAGTAGCAGCACCTGATGAAGAAGAGGGGTGTGAGGAATGCTCATCAGGCAGATTTCCAGCAGGTAAGTCTGTTTCCTCCCCAGGCGGGTTTTCAGCAGGTGCACTAGACTCCTCCAGCTGATCCCCTTCAGGAGGCTGCGCGGGTGGTGCAACAGGAGCTTGCGTTTCAACCCTCCTTTCTGCTGGTGGGTGCCTGTGTTCAGGCTCCATCTCTGGTCCACCCAATGTCTCATTTCTTTCTGCTGGCACCGTGGGGGCCGGAGTGGCTCATAATGAAGCTCATACTCATCCTCACTGTCCTCATCCGATTCCCGAGTTTGATGTGCAGGCTGGTGTCTCTTCTTCTGTCTCCCCTGGTCATTTGGAACTATCTCTGGTTGTGTCTCAAAAGGCAAGTGATCACAGGGCATTAGTAAGTTTCTGTGCAGGACTCTGGAGCGTCCCTTACCCCTTTCTGGTCTCAGTTCATAAATTGGCAGGTCTGACCCCATCTGACCCCATCTGACCCCATCTGACCCCATCTGTGTGGACTGTGTCCTCCCAATAGTTTCGGAGTTTATCTGGTCCCCCTCTGGGTGTCAGGACACGCTCACCGGGTTGTAGCACTGAACTTACTTTTGTGTCATCGTACCTTTTACTCCTTTCGGCAGCCCTTTGAGCATTTTGGTTCACAATGGCGTATGCTTCCTCCATACCTTGTTTCCATTTTTCAACATGATTCCGCTGATCACTGGAACCTGGCTCTGTGCGCAGTCTAAAGAGCATATCAACTGGCTGCCTGGGTGATCTCCCGTACAGGAGGTAAAATGGTGAGTAGCCTGTCACTTCGCAGTGTGTGCAGTTATAGGCACACACCAGTTTGTTCAGGGACTCCTTCCAGTTTGACTTCTGTGTCTCCGTCAGTGTCCTTAGCATTTGCAACAATGTCCTATTCATGCGTTCCACTCGACCGTTCCCCATCGGGTGAGAGGGCGTTGTTCTGGACCCCGCCACTCCGCTGAGCTTCTTTAACTGACTGAACAACTGATTCTCGAACTCTCCTCCTTGGTCATGGTGGATGCGAGAGGGGAAGCCAAACTTCAGGGCATAGTCATTGAAGATGAGACTTGCAGCAGTTTTCCCTGACTTTGATGTGGTTGCGTACGCCTGAGCAAAATGTGTGAAGTGATCAACAATAACAAGGATGTGCTCATATCCACCTTTGCATCGGTCAAGATGGAGGAAGTCAATACACACCAATTCAAGTGGCTGTGTCGTCACAATATTTGTCAAGGGGGCTCTGGTATCGTGGCAGGGTTTTTTCTGTTTTAGACAAGTGCAGGCTTTGGTCACATAGTACTCTATGTCTGATTGCATATATGGCCAGAAGAAGCAGTCACGCACTAAAGATACTGTGTGATCAGCGCCTTGGTGTCCCATGTGATTATGCAGTTCTTCCAACACCTTCCCTTTGTAGATTTCTGGCAAGACTAATTGCTTGCGGGCAGTGGTGGTTCGGTATGGAATGCCATCATCATCTATTGTCAATTTGTCCCATTCTCTGAACAGGCATTTTGTCCTTGGACTGAATGCTCTCAGCTCTCTGACTGGTGGCTTGGGACCTGACGGTTTACTCTCTAACACAGGGCAGATGACGGGGTCTGATTTTTGTGCTACTCGTAACTGTTCTTTTGGTATGGGGCTGATTGACGCAGTGGCTGGCTCATTTTCAGCTGAGGCTGACATGGATACAGCTGTGAGTGACCAAGTTGCTGGGGACTCTTTCTGTACCGCACCAGCTTGTATGGCAGCAGCAATGGTGTTAGGCGGCAGTTCCTCTGAACATTCTCTCATCATTGACTCTACATCCAGCGGCATTCTCGACAAAGCATCTGCATCACCATTCTCTTTTCCCGGTCTGTACTTAATGGTAAAGTGGAAATCACCAACTCTGCAGCCCACCTGGAAGTGGTCGCGTTCAGTTCTGCAGTCGACAGGATGTAGGTGAGCGGGTTGTTATCACTATATACAGTGAAGGTCGGGGCATAGTACAGATAATCGCGGAACTTGTCAGTGATCGCCCATTTTAAAGCCAGGAATTCTAGCTTGCCTGCATGGAGGTGATAGTTCCTTTCAGCTGCCATCAATGTGCCAGAGCCGTAAGCAATAACTCTAAGCTTGCCGTCTTGTTTCTGATACAGTACCGCTCCCAAGCCCTGGTGTGATGCATCCATGTGTACAGTGAATGGCTGAGTGAAATCAGGGAAACCTAACACTGGTGGATGGAGCAGACAGTCAATCAGCTGTTCAAGTACCTGTTGGTGCTGGTCTGTCCACACGATCGGCTTGTTGGAGGGTACAATATGGCTCACTTTCTTTACCCTTGTTTGTGGTTTTCTGTTTTCAGGAACTTCAGCCGCATCTGTTTTCAGGAGCTCATCCAGACAGCTGGCTTTCCGTGGAAAGTCTTTGATGTACTGCCTGTAGTAGGTGAGCAAACCAAGCATTTTTCTGAGTTGGCCCACAGTCTGAGGTCTGATGTCTTTTAGTGCTCTAACAGCTTCAAAGTCAGCTGGATCAACTCTACTGCCCTCTGCAGAAACCCTTCTGCCCAAATAACGGACCTCAGGTTTGAATAGGTCACACTTACTTGGCTTGAGTTTGATGCCGTACTCTGTGAGGCGTTGCAGCACTGTTCGTACGTTATTCACATGGTCGTCGAAGGTTTTGCTGAAAACCAGTGTATCGTCCAGATAAGGAATGCAGATGTCATCCTGAAGCCCTTCCAAACATTCCTCCATACAACGTTGGAAGGCCGCAGGGGCGTTCATGAGGCCGAAGGGGATGCGAATCCACTCATAAAGCCCCCACAGGGTAACAAAAGCTGTCAGAGATCTGCTCTCTTCTGACATGAATCCCTGGTGGTAAGCTTCTCCCTGATCGAGGAGGGAAAACCAGGAGTTACCACCTAGTCTGTCCATGATGTCTCGGACATGAGGGATAGGCTGACGGTCGGGATGGGTCTTCCTGTTCAGGTCTCTGTAATCTATGCACGACTGGAGGGTGCCATCTTTTTTTCTAACGCACACAACCGGGGAGGAGTATGAGGAGTTTGACTTCCTGACCCAGCCCTGTGCTATCAGATCGTGGAGGTAACCCTTCATTTGTTGGTACAGGGGGCCTGGCACTGATATATATGTGAGTTTGACTGGTTCGGTGTCTTTGAGCGAAATAGTCATATGTAAGATTTCAATGCAGCCAATATCATTGTACGACCTCGAGAAGGAATGACACTCTTCTCTAAGCATCTGTCTCACTACCGGTCTCTGATCCTCACTGAGGTGACTTAGATCTACAAATGGGTCCCACTCGTCACTGGCACGACCTGTGGGTCTCATGCTGGTGTGGCTCACTGTGGCTGGTGTTGCAACTTTCTCAGAAATCGGGGCAGGCAGAACCGTCATAATAGTTTGTACTGTGCCGATTAAAGTGCGCCCCAGCAGAACAATGTCATGGCCAGTTGGGTTAGAAACATCAACTGTGATGACTGGGAGTACACCCTTCCTGACTCTGACTAGTGTGTCATAAAACTCAAGACCATCTGGCCACTGCGGGTTCAGATATTATTCTGGCTGGAATAATATGTTCACGTCCTCTTTGAAATGCTGTGCAGCTACACGACAGTTAACTTGAACACTACTGTGTTTTGAGACTGCTACCTCCTCTTTCTTCATTTTCACTGCATACTCATCTTCTTGCTCTGCACTAACAGCCTGGATAAAAGCTCTCACCTTGTTTCCTTTGAGACCTGGGAAAGCTTTCCTCACCGTGCTGTACTCTTTAGTCTTCTCGGTCTTAGTCAGGACGTGCTCAATAACATTGAAGCCAATGATGGGATGAGACAGGTGCCAGCCTTTCATTACAAGCACTGGAATGATCAGTTCTCCTGCTTGGTCAGGTTCAGAGGCTAGCTGGAAAGTCGTTTCAATCCATCCCAAGTACGGCATTTCAGTTCCGTTTGGGGCAGTCAATGTCAAATTATCACATGAGTCAAGGATCTCCGAGACACCTCAGCCTTGTGGTTGGCAAGTATTCCTCTTTCCATCTTTCATCGATTATTGACACCTGAGAGCCTGTGTCCCATAAAGCTTGCAGTTGGTGGCCATCCAGGTAACACTTGACAATACACTGCCTGCCAACTAGCGAGGTGACTTTGTGGGGGTGGCCAACCTTCTCTTCGCAGGATGACCATTGTTTCCGTTTGTCAGGTAAGTCTATACTGCCACAATCTGCACGTTTCTGGGACTCTTTGCCAGTCACTGTTAACACCCGTCCCATGGTGGTAACCATTCCCTGTTTAACGGAGCCTCTCTCGACGGTCTGATTCCTCTAATTTTGCAGCCAGCTTGGAAATGTTCTCCACTTCCACATCGGTAGCAGTGCAGACAGCGTCCATTTGCTCCTGTCTGCTGGCAGACAAAACATCTTTGTGGAGCATGGACAGAGTGGTTAGTGTACTGATTAGGTCCATACTGAGGCTGTATTGGAGCAGGTGCTTGTGGCTGACTGTAGCTGTTGTAATACTGCTGCGGTGAAGCAGGTGGCTGAGGATCTCTATCTGGCCTGACTACAGGTGGGGCACAGGGCTGTTACTGAAACCTCGTCTGTTGTAGAGTCTCTTTAATCTGAGCCATCTCTGCACTGAGGCCTTTTAAAGAAGCTACACCTGTCTTAAGCTCTTGTATCTCCGTTAACAGTTCAGGGGAAACCTATGTTTTGTCTTCCTTCACAAGGCATGTAGCAGGTGGCCGATCCTCTGACTGCACTACGCTTACACTTGTTGCTGACTATGGGGTGTTAGACTTCTTTTTGTTTCTTCTTTCGGCCTCATTAGCACAGGCGATGTTTAACCTCTCTAACAAAAGCTCATCTCAGGTCTCAGTATCCAGGAGGAGAGGTTGCATGTCTATCCTGATACTGTCATTCTGGAGACCAGTAAGTAATGTGTGTAAGTACATGCGCTGGACTAAAGCTGGATCACACCTAAGTCCTGATTCTGACTCTTGGGAAGCAAACAGCACTTTCTGCCTCAAATCTAGAACCCGCATGAGGAAACTCTAAGGGGTTTTGCTGTTCTGTGCTTCAGAAGCTAGCTGCTTGTAAAGCTCTTTTCTTGGAAGTGGGAGCGCAGGATACGTCGGAGTGTGGGAAGAGTCAGGCTTGGTCTTCCTTCCAAATAGCTGCATAACTGTGAGCCTGGAGAAATAGCTCTAATTACCGTATCTACTATTTCTATCTCAGGATAACCTCTGTTCAGTCCATTCTCAATCTGCTGAGCAAAGCTGGAGAATGTCAGTTTATCCTTTTGACCTGGTTCGCCTATTTGACCAGAGATTTTGAGATCTTTGCGCCAGCATGGGCTTGGCTGCTGCGGCTGAGCGCTGACGGAGGGCTGCCTGCTGACTTGTGGGCTCACGGTAGTTTGAGACTGGTACTGAGACTCATGAACAGCAGCATTACGGGGTGAGCTGCTCACCTTCCCCAGTTGGGGCTGACATTATCTGTACCCTTGGTCAAGTCTGCAATTCTCTCCTTCAGTCACCCCAATTCCGACCTGCCGTTATCGTCTAACTCTGCCACTTCTTCTCTTTCAAGAAATTTCATTACATGAGTCACTATTGATATGCGGGACTTTCCTTCAACAGCTGTTCTTCGCTCGCCTGATATGTCAAGAAAATCACAAACTTGAAGCAAATTGTCTCCAGTCAGGGTATGTAACCCTCCTACTACCGCTTCCTGTGGCTCTTCTAGGGCTGGCATGTTGACAGGACAGGAGAACCTTACTGTGCAGGAGTTGGCTCTGAACTGGATGGCCTTTAACGTCCCTGATGATCTCTGACTAGCCTCAGATGACGTATACTCCACCACCAGCTTCCAGCTCTCCTCGAACAGCAGCACCTTTCCTCATTACAGCACGCCTGAATTGTACTGTGGGGAGAATTCAGCCACCAGGTTGTGGACACCGGACATCTGAAGCGCCATCTCAGCGGTGCCTCCCTGAAAAACGGGGAGAGATAATCACAACAAAGACGTGGTGTGGTTTCCTCATTGAGAATTTACTCAAGTCAACAAAATATACACAAATTACAAAAAACATATCTTCACAACAAATTGGTCACAACAGAATACATACCCTCTGTAAATTACAGCAATACATAGTATTTCCTTGAGACATCATTCACATTTTCTCTACTGTTACTGGTGCATAATATGTAGCATTAGCTCAGTAAACTCTCACAACTTAAAGTTACTAAATAAATAATACACAAACAACTGTGCAAAATGCATTTACATAGGTGCACATGTAAACTCACAAAGCAGCAAAACACGCGGTATCGGTACACAGAATGGCGGCGTCTCTGCTCACACACGCGCTTTAATATACTCAGCAAATATTACTCTTACTTAGTCGGACTTTACATGAACTTGGCACTTTACACATATTAGGAAGTTATCATGACCCCTTTAACAGCGTAAATTACCGACAACATACCTGAAAAAAGGGGAGAGATAATCACGACAAAAATGTGATGTGGTTTCCTCATTGAGAATGATTTACTCAAGTGAAGAAAATACCGTGATGTCCCCTGGGTATGTGGGTGGAGACAGAAGCAATCGACCTCTGGCTAGCAGATCAAGGCTACTCTGCAGATCACTGATAATACTATCAGGGCTTAATTTTAGACAATAGAGAATGAAAGAAACAATGAAATGAATTAAATACCTGTTAGTATTTTAGCCCTTTTTAACATGTGTTTTCACTGTTTTAAAACAATTTTTGAACTTAACAGATCTTTAGTGTCTTATCCTTTAACTTGTCACATGTGCAGTTCAACTCTATGAGTGAGTACTAAGTGATTGAGTAAAATCAATATTTGGTGTGACAATTTTAAAATTGCATCAGTTCTCTTTGGTATACTGTCATGTAGTTTTATAAGAAAGTCAGCTGGTAGATTGTTATAAACATTATGGGAAAACTTGCCACAGATCTTCTTCAGACTTTGGCTGTCTCGTTTTCTTCTGTTCCTCCAAGTAATCCCAGCCAGCCTCGATGATGTTGAGATTAGGGTTCTGTTAGGGCCATACCATCTGTTGCAGAACTCCTTGTTTGTGGTGAACTACATATACCTGTCTGGACACGCCCCTCTGCTGACTGCTCCTGTGGCTCCTTCCACAGACCCATGTATAATGGCGGTTGGAGGCACTGCTCCTCCCTCAGTCTCCAGGATGTTGTGTGGTGGTCTTTTGCTACTAATCGTGGTCTGTTGCAGCTAATAAAAGCCTATTGTTCGCCTCCCATCTCCAAGAGTTATTGATGGTGCATCATTGTTCTTCTTATCACTGAAGATAGTTCTTTTTGACCTTGACTGTGTTTTTGGGGCTATTGTCCTGGTATGGATTGAGGTTGGGACAAATCAGGTGCCTCCCTGATGGTACTGCATGATGGATGTGAATCTGCTTGAACTTCTCAGCATTGACAATTCCATTTAGTCTGACCAGATCAACTGCATTTTCTTTTGGGCATTCTCAATAAATCCAGTAACCATGAGGGAATCTATAAAAGGTCACACCAACTAGGTGTGCAACCAGTGTGCAAAAGACAACAATCTGTGCAAATACAAAAAGAAAGAAATAACAATAAAATAATAATAGAAATAGCAAATAAATATGCAATAAATATTGAGACAATGAGATGAAGAGGCCTTGGAAGTGAGTCCATAGGGTGCACAAATATTTAAGTGATGGGACAAGTGAAGTTAATTGGTTATCACCTTTTCTTCAAGAGTTTGATGACTGAGGGGTAATAACTGCTCCTGACCCTGGTGGTGTGAGTCCTGAGGCTCCTGTACCTTCGTCCTGATGGTAGCAGTGAGAAGAGAGGATAACCTGGGAGGTGGATGTCCCTGATAATGGATGCTACTTTCCTATGACAACATTCCATATAGATGTGCTCAATAGTGGAGAGGATTTTACCCGTGATGAAATGGACTGTACCATGACTTTTTGTAGGATTTTCCATTCAAGGGCATTGCTGTTCCATACCAGGTTGTGGTGCAGTCAGTGAATGTATTCTCCACCACACATTTGTAGAGGTTTGTCAAAGATTTAGATGTGGTGCTTAATCTTTGCAAACTCCTAAGGAAGTAGAGGTGCTACCATGCTTTTTCATAATTGCACTTACGTGCTGGACCCAGGACATACCCTCTGAAATGATAACACTGAGGAATTTAATTGAAATTCCAGTTTCCTCCACCTGACTTCAATGATCAGCTCCTTGGTCTTGATGATATTGAGTGAGAGGTTATGGCACCACTAGCTAGATTTTCAATCTCCCTCCTATATGCTAATTTGTCATCACCTGTGATTCGGCCAATGGCAGTATTGGCAATAACCATAAGTATGGAAGTGGAGTTGTGGTTAGCCTTACAGTCCTACATGTAAAGTGAGTACAGCAGAGGGCTAAGCAAACAGCTTTTTTGTGCACCTGTGCTGATGGAGATTTTAGAGGAGATGTTGTTGCTAATCTGAACTGACTGGGGTCCACAAGTGAGGAAATCGAGGATCCAATTGCAGAAGGAGGTATTGAGGCCAAGGTCTTGAAGCTTATTTGAAGTTTTGAATGGATAGTACTGAATGCTGAGCTGTAGTCGATAAAGTGCATGCTGATGTATGCCTCTTTGATGTCCAGATGTTCTTGAGTTGAGTGAAGAGCCAACAAGATAGCATCTGCTGTGAATCTATTGTGCCATTAGGCAAATTGGAGTGGATCCAGGCAGGCATTGATATGTTTCATCACCACCTCTCAAAGCACTTCATCACTGTTGTTGTAAGTGCTACTGGATGATAGTCATCGAGGCAGGGTACTTTATTCTTCTTAGGCACTGGTATAATTGAAGCCTGCATGAAGCAGGTGAGTAGCTCATACTTCTGAAGCAAGAAATTAAAGATCTCAGTGAACATTCTAGCCAGTTGATCAGCACAGCAGTTTGGTACTTGGCCAGTTACCCTGCCTGGACTTTTCATGGGTTCACCCTCTTGAAGGCTACTTGCACGTCCACTTCAGAAACTGAAATCACAGGATCGTTGGGCGCTATGGCAGTTCATGATGGTTCCTCCATGTTTTGACAGTCAAAGCAACCATTGAAAGCACTGAGCTCTCACCATCTAAAATTCTGCCAGCAGTATTTGTGTCATTGACATATTTATAGACGGTGTTTCAACTATGCCCAGACACAGTCAAAGGAGTAGAGCAGTGGCCTAAGCACACATCCTTGAAATGTGTCAGTGAGGAGGAGATGTTATTTCTGATTCACACTGACTGTCATTTCCTGGTGAAGAAGTCAAGGATCCAGTTGCAATGGGAGGTACAGGGGCTCAGGTTGTGGAACTTGTTGATTAGAACTGAGGGTATGTTGGTTTTGAACACTGACCTGTAATCAATAAACAGCAGTTGTGCATTGTTATTGCAATTGTCCAATTGATCCAAGGTTGATGCACCATCAATAACTCTCGGAGACGTGAGGCGAGAGATAGGCTTTTATTAGCTGGAAGAAAGCACTGTCAGCAGCAAGAGACCATCACACAACATCCGGGAGACTGAGGGAGGAGCAGTGCCTCCACTCGCCTTTATACAGGGGTCTGTGGGAGGAGCCACAGGAGCAGTCAGCAGGGGGCGTGTCCAGACAGGTATATGTAGTTCACCACAAAGGCCAAGTGGGGAGCCAATGAGATTGCACCTGCTGTAAATCTATTGTAACTATAGGCAAATTGCAGTGTGTCCAGGTGCTTGCTTAGGCAGGAGTTGATTTTAGCCATGATCAACCTCTCAAAGCATGTCATCACTTTGTCTGAATGTAAGTGTGTGATAGTTATTGAGGAAGCTCACTGTGCTCTTCATGGGCACTGGTATGATTCTCATCTTTTTGAAGCAGATGGGCACTTTTGACTGCAGCATTAAGAGATGATAGATAGATAGATAGATACTTTATTCATCCCCATGGGGAAATTCAACTTTTTTCCAATGTCCCATACACTTGTTGTAGCAAAACTGATTACATACAATACTTAACTCAGTAAAAAAAATATGATATGCATCTAAATCACTATCTCAAAAAGCATTAATAATAGCTTTTAAAAAGTTCTTAAGTCCTGGCGGTAGAATTGTAAAGCCTAATGGCATTGGGGAGTATTGACCTCTTCATCCTGTCTGAGGAGCATTGCATCGATAGTAACCTGTCGCTGAAACTGCTTCTCTGTCTCTGGATGGTGCTATGTAGAGGATGTTCAGAGTTATCCATAATTGACCGTAGCCTACTCAGCGCCCTTCGCTCAGCTACCGATGTTAAACTCTCCAGTACTTTGCCCACGACAGAGCCCGCCTTCCTTACCAGCTTATTAAGACGTGAGGCGTCCCTTTTCTTAATGCTTCCTCCCCAACACGCCACCACAAAGAAGATTGAAAATGTCCTTGAACATTCCCACCAGTTTGTTGGCCTGGGTTTTCAATGACCTGTCAGGGCCTGATGCCTCTGAGACAGAGATCACATAGTCACCAGATGCTGCAGTTTAGTTTAGGTTTATTCTGCCTGTATAATTGTGCATAAAAGGTGTTGAGCTCATCTGGGAGTGAAATATTGCTATCATTCATATTAGGTTTCACTTTGAGGAAGTAATGGCCTGAAAACTCTGCCAGACCTGAGGTGTATCCAATTCCATCTCTAACTTCAATTGGAATTGTTTTTTTTTGCACTTAAAGTAGACTTCCATAGGTGATACTCAGAACTTGTACAGTCGTGGATCACCAGTCTTGAATGCCACAGATCATGCTCTTAGCTGACTACAAATCTCCTGGTTCACCCACTGCCTTTGATATGGGTATATCCAGTACGTTCTCAAAGGCACATGCTCATCCACGTAAGTCTTGATGAATTTGGAGACACCTATGGTATATTCATTCAGCTTCAAAGATGAAGGAAAGGATATTGTTTACATGCACTTTAACAAGGCTTTTGACAAAGTTCCACACAGGGGGCTTGTTCAGAGGGTTCAGTCACTTGGCATTGAAGATGAGGCAGTAAATCAGATTCAACATTGATTTAGCGAGAGAAAACAGAGTGGTGTGGAATGGTTGCATCTCTGACTTGGAGGCCTGTGACTAATTGTGCATCACAGAGATTGGTGTTAGGTCCATTGTTGCTTGTCATCTAGATTTGGATGTAATGTAGCAAACTGGATAGCAGATTTGCAGATGACTCCAAGATTTTGGCATAGTGGATAGTGAGACAGGCTATTAAAGCTTGCAGTGGGCTCTGAATCAGCTGGAACAACAGGGTGAAAAAATGCAGATAGAATTTAATACAGACATTTGTTAGGTTTTGCACTTTAGACAGACAAATCAGGGTAGGTAGGGTAGGACATACACAGAGACGGTAGAACAAAATGATCTGGGAATTCAGATCTTTATTTCTTTGAAAGTGGTGTCCCAAGAGTCATAAAGAAAGCTTTTTGCATATTGACCTTCATAAGTTAAAATATTGAGTAGAAGAGTTGGAACGTTATGTTAAAGTTGTACAAGGTGTTGGTGAGGCATAATTTGGAGTATTGTGTGCATTTCTGATCACCTAACTATAGAATATTTCAATATATCAATAAGACTGAAACACAGCAGTAAAATTTTAAAATGATATTGTCAGGACTCGAGGACTTGAGTTATATGGAAAGCTTGAAAAACTTTGGATTCCGTGGAGTGTTGGAGAATGAGAAGAGATTTGTTAGAGGTATATAAAACTCAGGGGTAAATGCAGCAGGCTTTTTCCACTGAAGTTGGGTGAGACTAGAACTAGAGATCATAGGTTAGGAGTGAAATATTTAAGAGAAACCTGAGGGGGTCTTCTTCATTCAGAGGGTGGTGCAAGGGTGGTATGTGCTGCCAGCTAGTGTTGCATGTGGGTTTGATTGCAACATTTAAGAGAAGTTTGGATATGTACATGCATGGAGTGGTATGGGAGGCTCTGGTGCAGGTGCAGGTCGATGGGACTAGGCAGAATAACAGTTCGGCACAGACTAAAAGGGCCAAAAGTCCTGTTTCTGTGCTGTAGTGCTCTAGGACTCCATGACATTAAAGTCTTAGGAGTCTTTACATGCTGGATATGAAGTCTCCATGTGAGACACTTTAGAACTTAGTTTTAGTGATTCAAACAAAGGGGTTAATTAAGGCACAGATGAGGCAAAACTTCTTGTCTCAATTGCTGGTGAGCTTTAGAACTCTTTTCCTCAAAGGGAAGTGGAACCAGAGCCTTTGAATATTTCAATGGCTGAAGTAGATAGCTTCCTTCTAAGCAAGGAGGTAAATGACTATTGTGGGTCATCAGGGATGCAGTTTATCTCATCCCTCAATCTCATCCACACTTTAGACTTTGTTCTCCAACTCATTATGATCTGACAAGTCACTGAAAGCTTCAGGCATTGGCGCTTGTGCTTTGTTTATTGGCGGCTCTGGATTGTGTGTCAGATTTAGACAGTTATGATGATCCACCAACCTTCAGGAAACAACAACCAGCTAGTTGGCTGAGAAACCGGAGAGATTATATTGACTCAACGCCTCCATCAGATGACTGCCTGGGATGTCTAAGCAGTACCTTAACTAATAATATTGAGGGTCTGTTTTACATGCACTTGCAGCACAGAATGTCTCACCATATATTTGTTAAGTGGAAAGTGTATATTGTACTTGACAGCGGATCAAAATGCTACACATATCACACTTAGTTTTGTTTTTTAATGGAACATTAATCATGTAAATTTATGGATAACTGGCTCTATGCAAATTATTCTGTCTAAAATTTCACAACAGCCTTTGAGCAATTTTATAGTCTTTTGGTTGTAGGGCAAAGAACCCATGCTCCATATTTGACGTTGTTACTGATCACAAAATAAAGAAATGACATCTCTCTTATATTTGTCATCCTTCATCTTGGTGAGAAGAACTTTGAATGAAACACAGCAAACTGCTCACAAAACCGCGATATCATGTAACCAGAAGAGTGTGGATGCAATCAATATGTAAGAATAATCAATGTAACCTTGAAGCTGTAATTCTTTGTAAAGGACTCTCTGCTACCAAGTGGTATTTATGAACTGTAATTCTAAATGCCTTGTGGACTCCTACTATCTTGAGTGGAATTGGCTTTTTCAATCCTGCAACATTATGATTAAAGGTCAAATCATGCAGCTCTGAAAAATGTAATTAAAATGATTTTTTGCTCCCAAACCACTTAAAAGTCAACAGGATGTCAGATTGATTTTCATACCAGCATTACATGAAAAACAGTTACACTTTAACCCTTTTATAACCTGTAATTGCATTTTATATTAAAAGAATATTAGTAGTGTTTATTTGATTTTCAGGAGCACAGTAGAATCAATGAAAGGAGAAATGCTTGCTGCTCTTTATGAATTTCCTATTATTTCTCCACATAAGTTCCAGAGATTCTCAAGTGAGTGTGGGAGTCCAAGAATTATTGGAGGTGAACAAACTATGCTTCTAAGTTGCTGTTAACTGAGTACGAGAGCAGACCACAACATTCTGGCAACCTGCCAGCATTTATACTGGGCAATCTGTCTTGTGAGCCTTCACGAGGGTAAATATAGGTCTGGAGCAGTGAGTCCATTGGTTTGAATAGAAAGGAATGGCTTCAAGAGAAAACTGTGTTTGCCATATTTTGGGAAATCACAAAGGTGTGTCAATGAGCTGGTGCTTGTGTGGAAAAAGGGTCAGTTCTTAGGTGGAGGAGGTGGGAAAGGATTGTGAATTTGGTTGTGGTATGGAGTGGGGTCAGGAGGCTTCCTAAAAAATGAATGAGGACCAAATACAGTCCCAAGTGCTGGTTTTGCATGTGCTGAAATAAGCAATAAGAAATGCTGCGGAAACCCCATAAAACCATTCTGTTGTAGAGAAAACTACACAATTAAAAACTGATTTAGTTGAGGGCCTCAACATGATTTGACTTCTTCCTGGCATGCTTAAACCAAATCCCTAGATTGGGAATCATGTCTCTGATGAAAACTGCTGTAACAAACTGCTCTCAATAAGAAATGCCTGATCAAATTTCTGGAGCAATAGGATCTCAACCAGAAACCAGGTTGATGCTACATAATTGAACTTACAGCCATAAATAATTAGTAGTATTTATTGAAAATTGACAGTTAAATTACTATAATTGTTAAGTCCTCCAAGTATGCTGGCCTATTCTTAATGTCTAAATTGCAAAATAATATTTAACAACTAAAAGTATTTCATTTGTTTTAAATTATTTTGTAATGGTCTGGAAAGTGGATGTCAAAGCCATACAGAAATGTTCATAGTCATTTAAATTAGGTGGTGTTGTTACCAACTGCCACTGATCTTCAGATGTTTTATTGATGGGGCTTTTATTTCCCTTGCCTGGAAACGGAAGTCTTAGATTAGGGGGCAGGCCAATGTTGTCATAAAGGATTCAAAAATTCAAGATTCAAAGATATTATCAGAGAATGTATGAATTATACAACCTTGAGATTTGTTTGTTTACAGGTAGCCATAAAGCAAGAAACACTAAAGAACCCAATTTTTTAAAATAAAACACCAACACCAACAAATCATGGAAGCAATTGGAGCGAGCAACAACATTCCGAACGAAATTGAGTTCTCAGATCCAAACCCAAAGCCTTAGTTATCAGGTCATCATATTAGTGGGGACAGACTACAACAGCCAGGTCAGTCTTTATAGCCTCAGCACCATGGAGAGAGCAGTGACCATCATGGAGAGCGAGCAAAAGCAGCTCTCACCTCAGATACTGACACCCTGTCTTTTCAGTCTATCTGCCTCAGCGGTTAAATTGACCAAAAAAATGGATTGTACCTTGCATCCACAAAATGCTGGTAGAACACAGCAGGCCAGGCAGCATCTATAGGGAGAAGCACTGTCGACGTTTCGGGCCAAGACCCTTCGTCAGAACTAACTGAAAGGACAGATACTAAGAGATTTGAAAGTAGTGGGGGGAAGGGGAAATGTGAAATGATAGGGGAAGACCGGAGGGGGTGGGATGAAGCTCAGAACTGGAAAGGTGATTGGCGAAAGTGATACAGAGCTGGAGAAGGGAAAGGATCATGGGACGGGAGGCCTCGGGAGAAAGAAAGGGGGAGGGGGGAGCACCAGAGGGAGATGGAGGACGGGCAGGGTGATGGGCAGAGAGAGAGAGGAAAAAAACAACTAAATATGTCAGGGATGGGGTAAGAAGGGGAGGAGGCGTATTAACGGAAGTTAGAGAAGTCAATGTTCATGCCATCAGATTGGAGGCTACCCAGCCGGTATATAAGGTGTTGTTCCTCCAACCTGAGTGTGGATTCATCTTGACAGTGGAGGAGGATAGACATATCAGAATTTGAATTGGACGTGGAATTAAAATGTGTGGCTACTGGGAGATCCTGCTTTTTCTGGTGGACCGAGCGTAGGTGTTCAGCGAAACAGTCTCCCAGTCTGCGTCAGGTCTCACCAATATATAAAAGGCCACACCGGGAGCGCCGGATGCAGTATACCACACCAGCCGACTCACAGGTGAAGTGTTGCCTCACCTGGAAGGAACAGCACCTTATGTACCAGCTGTGTAGCCTCCAACCTGATGGCATGAATATTGACTTCTCTAACTTCTGGTAATGCCCCTCCTCCCCTTCTTACCCCATCACTGACATATTTAGTTGTTTTTTTTTCTCTCTCTGCCCATCACCCTGCCTGTTCTCCATCTCCCTCTGGTGCTCCCCCCCCCTTTCTTTCTCCCGAGGCCTCCCATCCCATGATCCTTTCCCTTCTCCAGCTCTGTATCACTTTTGCCAATCACCTTTCCAGCTCTTAGCTTCAGCCCACCCCCTATGGTCTTCTCCTATCATTTCGCATTTCCCTCTCCCCCCCCCCCACCTTCAAATCTCTTAGTATCTCTCCTTTCAGTTAGTCCTGACGAAGGGTCTCAGCCCAAAACGTCGACAGTGCTTCTCCCTATAGATGCTGCCTGGCCTGCTGTGTTCCACCAGCATTTTGTGTGTGTTGTTTGAATTTCCAGCATCTGCAGATTTCCTCATGTTTGTACTTTGCATTGTACCCTCGAACCACTACAGCAAAAGGCTCCAGTGTTCTGGAGAGAGGAGTGAACGTCACAGAGAGCAAAAGAAGTTGGTTCTAACCTCTGATCGGGATCGGCATTTAATCTGTCTAAATAGTGGATCGTGCCTTACACTAGGACCTGGCTATTCTGAAAGGCTCGAGGCCTAGACCACACCACCTAGCAAATTGCTCCTGGCCCAGATTTCTCTGCCCAGTCTAAAGCCAGTCTCTGGCTCTTCAAGTCATCCAGAGTGAGCCAATCTCACACCCAGGCCATTTGTATGGGAATCGGAACTCCTCTGCCCTGGCCCCGACTTTTCTCCTCCAAATGGCTCACTCCATCCGCATCGATTCTGCAACACACCATCACGGCTCACCCCCAAAACTTGCCTCACCATCACTCGCCCTTCGCTGTTTGCGGTGATAATTCAACACAATTTACCTCAGAAGAGGTGTTGTTAGTGATGTTTTTGGTCCAATTTCTTGCCTTTAAATGACCAGTGAGCTGTTGTATGTGTTTGGTAGTGCCATTTATGGTTAATACAGGATCTGGCAAAAGGTAGACTGGGAGTAGACTTATGGATAAATCTATATCTGACATCTGAGAGACTTTCAGAAGTGGAGAGTTCAAGGTCAATGTATTAATTTAAGTGTAAATAGCAAGTTCAGGGACCTCTGAATGTCAAGGGACACTGTGGGTTTGATAAAGGAAAAGAAAATAATGCAATGGCTCTATAAAGTACTGAGAAGAGTGAGGCTCTTTAGGAGAAACTATGATGTAATGGAGTACTTAGAGAAATAATTTGGAGAGCAAACCAGGGACACAAAATAACACTGGTAGACAAGAAGAAGGACTATCCAAAAGTAATCTGCAAGTATATTAATAGCAAGGTGCTAAATAGAGACAAGTTGGGATCAAGGAAACAATTGCTGTATGGAGCCAGATGAAATGACGAAGTCTTAAATGAATAACTTTGCCTTTTTTCACTAAGGAGAAGGATACTGGAGTTGTAGCTTTTGGAGAGGGGGAGCAGGATATTCCAGAGCATGGTAGCATTAAAAAAGGACATGTACTAAATATCTTGGGCTTAGGGTCTGCTGTGGAACAAAAGAAAGAGACATTTGGGGCCTGATAGATTTTTTGAAATCTTTGCTGGTCATAGTTGAGATGCAGATGGTTGAGGAACTGAAAACAGAACACACTTCATTCAATAATCTCAAAAGTTAAACTACATTAAATAGTTAATTAAAAATTTGATGGCATGTAAAGTTTTTCACTGAATGCCAATTTATGAGACAATATTAAACTAATATTGCTTTATTGCTTTAAAAGCTAAATTTAGCTTTTTGATCAAATACAGCAATGAAATGTAAATGAAGGGGCTCAATGCACTAGTTGGATCTGGTGTAAAGTTGAAAGACTAGAAACAATGTATATCAACTTAATTTTACTAGGCTGAAGAGTCATTATTGCTGGTGTTGGATGTGTAGCTTTAGTGACGAGTTTCCGTCAACCCTATGTAAAAGAATCCTCGGCTGCGAGTCTACGCTTGAGAACCAGGGGGCAGAAAAGGAAGATGTGCAAGGTGAAGAAATGGAAGAAGGAGACTACAGTGTAGACAACCCTTTTCTGCTGATCTGTCTGCAAGAGTATGAAGATATCTGTGGGGACAGCTTATGTACTGATCTGTTATAAAAATAACACTTTACACACTCGAGCTTTTCAATGATTTCATTCCTTGGCCCCAATCATCTTACCTTCACTATGAATATCTGTGCACCTCCATCCCCCACCAGGAAGGCCTCAAAGCTCTCTGTTTCTTTCTGGAGACCAGACCCAACTAGTTCCTCTCTACCACCACTCTCCTCTGTCTGGCGGATCTTGTCCTCACTCTTAATAATTTCTCCTTTTCCTTCCACTTTCTTCAAATAAAGGGTGTAGCTATGGGCACTCACATGCCTCCCAGCTATGTGCGCCTTTTTGTCGGCTATGTGGAACAGACTATGTCCCAAGCCTGCACTGGTATCACTCCCAACTTTTCCAACGCTACATTAACGACTGCATCGGTGCTGTTTCCTGCACCCACGCGGAGCTTGTCGACTTCATCAACTTTGCTCCAACCTCCACCCTGCTCTCAAATTTACCTGGTCCATTTCTTACACCTCTCTCCTCTTTCTCAATCTCTCTGTCTCTGGGGAGACATTATCTACTAATGTCTACAATAAAATATTACAGCTACCTGGACTATTCCTCTTCCCACCCTGTTACTTGTAAAAACACCAATTCCTTCTCTCAATTCCTTCATCTCCACAGCATCTGCTTTCAGGATGAGGCTTTTCATTCCAGAACTAAGGAGATGTCCTCCTTCTTTAAAGAAAGGGGCTACTCTTCCTCCACCATCAACACTGCCTTCACCGCATCTCTTCCATTTCATGCATATCTGCTCTTACCCCATTCTCCCACCACCATACCAGAGATAGGGTTCTTCTTGTCGTCACCTACCACCGCACCAGCCCCTGCATCCAGCAATAATTCTCTGAAATTTCTGCCATCTCCAGCAGATTCCCACCACCAAGCACATCTTTCCATTCACACACCCCCTCACCACTTTCTGCTTTCCACAGGGATCACCCCTTATGCGACACCCTTGTCCATTCTTCCCATCCCACTGATCTCCCTCCTGACACTTATCCTTGTAACTGGAACATGCCCTTACACCTCCTCCCTCACCACCATTCAGAGCCCCAAACAGTCCTTCCAGGTGAGGTGACACTTCACCTGTGAGTCTTTTGGGGTCATATACTGCGTCCGATGCCTCCCGTATTTCAGTGAGACTCTACACAGATTGGGAGACTGCTTCACCGAGCACCTACGATCCATTCACCAGAAAAAGTGGGATCTCCCAGTGGACACCATTTTAATTCCACTTCCAGTTCCCATTCCAACATGGCCTCCTCTACTGCTATGATGAGGCCAAATTCAGGTTGGAGTTCTGGGTAGCCTCTAACCTGCTGACATGAACATTGATTTCTCAAGCTTCCAATAATGCCTTCCCCCCTCTTCTTCACCATTCGCCATTCACATTCCCTTTCTCACCTTATCTCCTTATCTGCCTATCACCTCTCTCTTGTGCTCCTTCCCCTTACTTTCTTCCATGGCTTTTCAGCCCTCTCCTGTCAGATTTCCCCTTCTCCAGTCCTGTATCTCTTTCACCAATCAACTTCCCAGCTCTTTACTTCAGCTGCCCCTTTCACCTTGTGGTTCTTTCTCCGCTCTCATCACTTTCTTGCTCTGACTCCTCATCTTTTATTCCAGTGCTGAAGAAAGGTCTCGGCCCAAAGCGTCGACTGTACTCTTTTCCGTAGATGCTGCCTGGCCTGCTGAGTTTCTCCATCATTTTTGTGTGTGTCGCTTAAGATACCTTTTGATGTTTTCTTCATCTAAGGCAGTCACTCCAGTTGAAAAGGATTTGTTTCCACTCCAAGTCAGATGGCTGATGAGGCCAGTTTGGGATTTCCAGACATTAGCCCAAGAAGTGCTTAAGGAGGAGCAGGTGAGTGGATGTGTCATATTGAAAGCAGGGAGTTCCTTCAACCATTTCCAATGGGCTTCTGAGTATTCCAGTAAATGGACATGGAGCTCACAATGCTATCCCTAATGCCTCCTTGCCATTTTGAGTGGTTATATCTCAGATTCCCCCAACTTCGGGGGTGGGGTGTTGTCAAACATTTTTCAAGGAGCATTTGGGGACATCCCTGAAGTTACCTATGATGGTGTTTTAGGGCTCATTTCACATCAGACAATGACCAGATCTTTTACTGTGGGCAGAAAACCTGCAGAAAGAATGGAGTGGCTTTAATTGTCAAAAAGGAGAATCAAAATCAGTGATTAGGTACAACCCCAAAAATGATATTATGATCACAATACGACTACAAGGCAAACCTTTCAACATCACAGTGATCCAAGTTTATGCTCCAACCACATATGCCAAAAGAGGATGAAATTATCCAGTTTTGTGAAAAACTCCAGCACCTCCTGGATATGACACCAAAAAAAGCATGTTACATTTAGCATTGGAGACTGGAATGCCAAAGATGGAAATCACAGAACACCTGGAGTAATGGGTAACTTTGGCCTTGGAGTACAGAATGAAGCAGGGCATTGACTGGTAGAATTTTGCCAAATTAACTCTGTGTTTATCGCAAGTACCCTCTTCCAACAGCCTAAGAGATGGCTGTATACATGGACATCACCAGACGGTCAACACTGAAACAAAATTGACTACATAATTTGCAGTTAGAGATGGAAGAGATCTATAGAGACAGCTAAAACAAGACCAGGAGCAGATTGTCGCTCAGACCATGAGTTGCATGTTGCAACATTCAGAATGAAACTGAAGAGCATCAGGAAAACCAATGTACCAGCAAAGTTTGATGTTGATAGCATCTCCCAAGAATATGCCATGGTGAAGAAGAGATTCAATGGATTAATCCTGGTAGAGGGAAAGCCAGAAGAACTTTGGATAGAAGTAAGGAGCATTACACAAGAGGTGGCAACAAAAAAATATTGCAAATAAAAAGAAGACCAGGAAAGCAGAATGGCTTTCTGTGGAGGCTCTACAAGTGGCTGGGCTGTGAAGAGAAGTGAAGGCCAATGGAGATTGGAATAAATACCTCCAACTAAACGGAGTTCAAGAAGATAGCAATGAAAGATAAGGAAACTTACTTAAAGGAGCGATGCAAAGAAGCTGAAGAAGCCAACAGAATTGGAAAAACAAGAAGATTAGAGAAACCAAAGGAATATTTCATGCAAAAATGAATTGCTTGAGAAAAATACAAAGAAGGGAAGGACCTTACAGAAGCAGAAGAGATCAAAAAGAGATGGCAGGGATACGCAGAAGAATTGTAGAGGAAAGATCCCAACAGCAAAGACACCTGCAATGACTCTCTTATCGATCTAGAGCCGTAAATTCTGGAAAGTGATGTCTAATGGGTGATAGAATACATTGCCATTAATAAGGTTGCAAGATGTGACAGGAATCCAGTTGAATTGCTTAAAACTTTAAAAGGTGATTCTGTAAAAGTTTTGGATGCAATTTGCCAGCATATCTGGAAAACCCAACAATGGCCATTAGACTGGAAAAGATGAGTTTATATCTCAATTCCCAAGAAGGGAAATGTAAAGGAATTTTCAAATTACTGAACAATTCCACTAATTTCACATGCTAGCAAGGTAATGTTAAAGATCATGCAAGCAAAGACTCCAGCAAGATACGGAACGAGAACTGCCAGATGCATAAGCTGTTTTTAGAAGAGGTAGAGGCACCAGAGACCAAATTGCTAACCTATGCTGGATAACAGAGTAATAAAGGGAATCCTAGAAAAGTATTTATCTATATTTTATTGACTATTCTAAAGCCTTTGGCAGTGTCAACCATAATAAACTATGGCAAATCCTTAAAGAAACGGGGATGCTTAGACATCTCATCTGCCTTATGAGAAACTAATGCGAAGATCAAGAAGCAACCGTTAGAACTGAACACTGAACAACAAACTGGTTCAAGGTTGCGAAAGAGGTACAACAAGGCTTCATACTGTCACCCTAATTATTTAATACATATGCTGAATATATCATGAAGAATGCTGGTCTAGAGGACTCAAATGTTGGAATAAAAATTGCCGGATAAAATATTAACAACCTCAGATATGCAGATGATACTACTCTAATGGATGAAGGAGGATCCGAGGAAGCCTCTAATCAAAGTGAAAGAAGAAAGTGCAAAACCTGGCTTGTTGCTCAATATTAAGAAAGCCAAGATTATGTCAATCTGCCCTATTACTCCGTGGTAATAAATGGAAAGGAAGTTGAAGCAGTGATGGATTTTGTCTTCCTCAGTTCAAAGATTTCTATCAATGGTAACTGCAGCCACGAAATACAACAGCGCTTACTTCTGGGTAGGGCAGCAATGGCAAATTTAGATAAAATACTGAAGAGCAGTGACATAACATTGTCTGTGAAGATCCGTATAGTCAAGTCTATGGTATTTCCAGTTGTGCTGTATGGCTGAGAGAGATGGACTGTTAGTAAGGCTGAATACAAAAGAATTGACGCCTTTGAACTTGGATGCTGGAGGAAAGTGTTAAGAGTTCGCTGGACAACAAGAAGATCCAGCAAGTCAATACTTGAAGAAATACAGCCAGACTGCTCACTCGGACGCTTGATTATGAGACAACAGCTCAAATATTTTGGCCACATCATGAGAAGACAGGTTTCCTTGGAGAAGACTCTCATGTTAGGTAAAACAGAAGGTAAAAGAATGAAAGGACGACAGAGGCTATGATGGAGAGATAATATTACTCAGACAATGCATATGACCTTGGGGGATCTTAGAGAGGCAGTTTCCAACAAGAAGGCTTGGTGTGCATGAGGTCACGAAGAGTTGGACTTGACTTAATGACTGAACAACAACAAGAGTCTGTTATTAGGCCTGTTTATTAGACAGAGCTGAGTACAACTGGAATTTCTGAACTAGAGATGCTGACCTGGCTAAGGAGGATAACATTGGTTTGCTCATCATGCCATTGGATTTAGACGACTTTGTACTAATAATTCCATGTGTATCAAACCAGTGTTGATGGGTGCCTGCTATAGGCTGTCTCAGCATCAGAAATATTCACAAGGTCAGGAAACAGTGTAGTCTGGTAGATGATGAGCAATATGATACTTCTTTTCTCCTTTGGTCAAAGGCTTGCCATGTGCTCTGAAGCTGATGGTGTATGCTATCAACTGCATCTGATGCATACTAAGCAGCATCTGCCTTTACTTTTGAGAAATATAAACTGATCAGTATTTTATACGTCCAGTTATGAAGGGCAATTGAAGTCCAGAAGTCAAAGCCCAGTAGCTAAAGCCTGGAAACTGGAGGCTGGATATCCTTCCTGGAGATGGAGGGCAGTTCATTTATGTGGGTGGGTGGGTGGGAGGGCTGAAAGGGGCTTGTTTTGCTGCTATTACAGCCCAGGGCATCAGAGTTCGTAGTTCAATTACGGCCATGTCTGCAGTGATTTTGTATGTTCTTCCCTTGACTGCCTGAGTTTCCTCCCACGTCCCAGAGACATCCCGATTAGTGGCTCAATTGGGCATTGTAAATTATCCTGTAGTTAGGCTCAGTTTAAGTAAGGGGATGCCGGGCAGTGCAGCTTGTTGGGCCAGTTCCATGCTGTGTTACTGACTAATTAAACAAACAAATATCTCTAGGTTGTGGTGGTCTTAACGCAGACGGTGAATTTGACTCTATGTTTCAATGTACTGTACATATAATAAATAAATTAGAATCAGAATCTGAAGCTTTATTGAATGGAGGAAGGATACTTAGTATTTAGCAGAGGATACTTACTTTGCAGATGATTAATGTAAGGCCTTCATCCCCATAAACCAATATATGAGTCAACAATATCCCATTACTTTTGTCTTCAATGTATGACCTTGACATGGAATAAAATGAAGAGTCAATTTGTCTTTCTAATGATATATGGCACCAGGGAGAATAAGTGGAAGATTTTTACGGAAACATCTCCTCAGCTTTTCGTCTTTTAGATTTCAGTTACTTTAAACTAGCAGTAAACCTTTGCTATTGTCATATAGTTACGTAATCTCATTGTGCACTGGTATCCTTAATTTTGCTCTGTTTAAACCACATATATCTGATGATGAAACAATTACAGTCAATCATGATTACACCTTTGAAGACAGAAAACCTTTAATAGGTTGAATAATTGTACATATTTCAGTTCATGTCAAGGATAAACTTTAATTTACTTCTCAATTGCCACTCATCAGTGAAAATAATTAAAATAAATATATTAACCAGATCTTTTCATTCCACAACACTTAAATGCTAAGGAAATTAAGAAAATTGATGAAAGCAGCACTGAAGATATGTTTTATGTGGACTTCAGCAAGACAAAGTCCTGCATGGCAAGGGCACATAGGATCCAGGGTGTGTGGGAAAACTGGATCCAAAATTAATTTGGTGATGAAAGGCAGAGGTGATACTCAGGGAGTGTTTTCTGACTGGAAGTCTGTAACCAGTGGTGTGTGCAGGATTAACACTGCAACTTTTGATGCTTGTCATATATATAAATGACATGGATGCGAATGTAAGTGAACTGATTCATAAGTTGCTGATGAAGCAAAAATTGGTGGAGTAGTTGATAAAGAAGGCTATGGAAAGATATAGACAATATAGGATATATACGTTGACAAATAGGGCGGTGGTAGCAGATGGAATTGAATCCTATCAATTGTGAGATAAGCATTTGGGGCATTATAGACAAATAGGATATACGGTATACAGTAAATGTATATTATATACAGTAAACCAATACATTAACATGGTTTTTGCGATCCATGCAGTGGGTAGTGCTTCTCACTTCCAGCTTCCACCACTGACTAGCAATCTTGGCAAAAGAAGAGCTGACTGTGCAAGTCTCTCCCTGCCAGTACACAGCCTCCCCAACAGCAAGCCTCATGTAATGCCTCCTTGTTGGTGACACATGGAAACTGAACTCCTTTCAGACACAGGCTGAACTACAGAGGATGGGAAGGAGGTCTGGCCCCTGGAAAAGTAGCATGCAGGCCCACTGCTGTGTAGACATGTCCTGGTGCTTGCGAACCAGATCCCCAGTTATGGGTAAATACCCCCACTGTCTTGAGGGCAGCCTCAGGCCTTGGGAGAGACGAAGTCTACAGGAGTAAACCCAGGCAGCAAATCCATAGTGGAGCCCTAAGGCAACTGGATGACATTGAACATCCTTCCAACAGGTCCTGCAGCCAAGCTGGTGCCAAACGTATTGCTTCATAAGCTTTCCTTTGAACTACACTGTTGAGGCTGAGAGGGGGATCATGACAACTGGGTATCTCAGGATCTCCATACCTTCTGCCCAGGCTTGTGATGGTGATCATCATCAACCATTGTCCTTCGAGACAGACGGATGCCAACCAACGGATGACCTCAGGAGTGCTCAATTACAAAAGGATTTTGGGGTGAGGATTCATAGCTCCCTGAAAATGGTAGCACAGGTGGAATTGTCATTCTTGCCTTAATAGGCATAGGCAATGGCATTGGGTTGGAATGCCATTTTGCAGTTGTACAAATTATTATTCAGGATGAACTTGGAGCATTGTTTACAATTCTGATCCCCTGCCACACCACAGGAATGAAGCTGTAGGGTTAGAAAGAGTACAGAAGAGATTCATCAGGGTATTGCCTTGAAAGTAGGGCTTTATTCTCACTAGAAGGTAGGAGGCTGATTTCTAAACCTTATAGAGCCTTAGAAACATTACAAGGTACTTCGACAGGGTAGAAAGTCAGAATCTTTTCTATAGGCTGGGAAGTCTACACCTAGAAGGTACAAGCCTAAGGTGAAAAGAGAATAATTTAAAGGGGATCTGAGGGGCAGGTTTTTTATATGATGGTTGGTATAAGATGGAATGAGCTGCTAGAGGAAGTGGTAGTAACGGAGACAATTATGGCTTTTAAAAAAGCATATGGACATTCAACTGGAAAGGACAGAAGTAGGTGGGTAAAGTTCATTAATAAAGATAGGCATCATGATTGGCATGGTCAAGTTAGGCCAAAGGAATCTTTTCTGTGTTATAGAACTTATATGATTCGAGGAACATGTGTACATTTAACATTATGTAAAGATTAAATGTTAAAAAAGTGTTTAGGTAAGTCCAAACTCTTCTCAGCCAGCCAAGAATATTTGAAGTGAAGACATTGTTGGAGTAGAGAGAAATGCTGACAAAAAGATGTCAGAATCAATAATAAGTTAATAATCAGGATGCTTGATAATATTTGTTGCGAGCTAAACACTGTATTAGCCAAGGCATTATTCTGACTCCAAGAACTCATCTTTGAATTGTGCTACAGAAGCCTTCTCATACATCTTGAGAATAGATACTAATGAAAACATCTCATTGAAAAGATAACACTTCTCACAATGCAGTACTTCTTAAAGATGTTGGCATACATCAGATGCTTCATTTTCTGGAGCATCCATGAATTTGAACTCAAATCTTTTGACTTAATTGTGAAAGCATTATCCAATTACAATTGACTCATATTTAAACAGCAGACTAACATTGTATTTGTAGAGGCAAATTCACACCTCTTTATCCAACTAACGCATTTGAAATATAAAAGTTCCATGGATGTAAGGAACAGGATGTGCTTTTGATTTTTATACTTTCAATTAAACTTATTTTAAAAGTTAACAACAGAAGTTTCAGGACTACTTTTTCCAATTACCACAAAATCTATTACTATAACTTCCATTTATTCCAGTCCTTTCTTCTGGGCATTCTTTTTTAACTTCTTAATTAATCAACATTAACAAGGGAAGTCAAAGACAGCAGAATAGCAAAAAACAGGGTCAGTAATATAGGATAAATTAATGGGAAGGTAGAGGATAGGGAAGGTTTTAAAACCAGCAGAGGTCTACTAAAAGGCCATAAAGAGAGAGAAGCTAGCTAATAAAATAAAAGAGGAACCAAAACTATTGTTGGATATATAAAGGGTATAAGAGAGACGGGCATGGATATCAGTTCGCTGGAAAATGATGCTGGAGAGGTAGTAATGGGGGACAAAGAAATGGCAAATGATCTGAATAAGTATTTTTCATTAGTCTTCACAGTGGAAAACATAAGCAGTATGCCAGAGATTTGAGAGTGTCAAGGAGCAGAGAAATGAATGTTGCTGCTATTACTGAGGAGAAGGTGAATGGGAAGCTGAAAGGTCTGAAGGTAGATAAGTCACCTGGAACAGATGGACTACACCTCAAGGTTCTGAAAGAGGTAGCTGAAGAGATTGTGGAGCCATTAATAATATTCTTTCAAGAATCACTAGATTTTGGAATGGTTCCAGAGGAATAGAAAATTGCAACTGTCACTCCACTCTTTAAGAAAAGAAGAAGGCAGAAGATTGTGGGCCTGTATGGTTGAAAAGATGTTGGAATCTATTATTAAGGGCGAGGCTTTGGAGCACTTGGGAGGCACATGACAAAATATGCTAAAGTCAGCATGATTTTCTTAAGGGGAAATTTTGTTTGACAAATCTGTTAGAATTCTTTAAGGAAATAACAGGCAAGATAGACAAAGGAGAGTCAGTGAATGTTGTTTACCTGGATTTTCAGAAGGCCTTTGACATGGTGCCACACATGAGACTGCTTAACAAGTGTTCTTTTTTACTGGGCATCTCTAGAGTCACGGCTCGTTATCAGCCCCACTAACAGCCACTGGACAGAGCAGGGAGAAAGCCACCTTCTGAGTGAAATACCCTACAGCATTAGCAGTAAAATATTAACCAGGGTGTTATACAAGATAAGAGCCAATGGTATTACAGAAAAGATACCAGCATAAATAGAAAAGTGGATGACTGGCAGGAGGCAGATTCTGAATAAAGGGGACCTTTACCGATTGACTGCTGGTAACAAGTGGAGCGCCATATGGGCCACTGCTGGGACCTCTTCTTTTCATGTTGTATGTCAAAGATTTCGATGAAGGAAATGATGGCTTTGTGGCTAAGTTTGTGGATGATATGAAGATCGGTGGAGCGGCAGATAGTATTGAGGAAGCAGGGTGTTTCCAGAAGGACTTAGACGGATTAGGAAAATGGGCAAATAAATTGCAGATGGAATATTGTGTTGGGAAGTGCATGGCCATACACTTGGGTAGAAGGAATAAAGGTATGGAGTATTTCCTAAAATTCAAAAAATCAGAGGTATAAAGGCACTTGGAGTCTTTGTGCAAGATTCCCTGAAGGTTAATTTACAGATTGAGCAGGTGGTGAGGAAGGCAAATGCAATGCTAACATTCACTTTGAATGGACTAGAATACAAAACCAAGGATGTAATTCTGAGGCATTGTTCAGATACCGCTTGGGGTATTGTGAGCAGTTTTGGGCCCCTTATCTGAGAGAAGGTGTGCTGGCATTGGGAGATTCCAGAGGAGGCTCATGAGATTGATCCCAGGAATTAAAGGGTTAACATATGAGTAGTATTTGATGGCTCTGAGCTAGTACTCACTGGAGTTTAGATGAATGGAGGGGGGTGGAATCTCATTGAATCAGAATCAGAATTAGGTTTATTACTGGCATGTGACATGAAATTTGGTAACTTAGCAGCAACAGATCAATGCAATACATAATATTTGACAGTGTCAAGGGGAAGATGTGAGCGTAGAAAGAATAAAGGTGTAGACTATTTCCTAAATGAGGAGAAAATTCAAAAAACAGAGGTGCTCAGGGACTAAGGGACTTGGGAGTCCTTGTGCAGAATTCCCTAAAGCTTAATTTGCAGTAAGAGTTGGTGGTAAGGAAGGCAAACGCAATGTTAGCATTCATCTTGAGGGGACTAGAATATAAGAGCAAGGATGTAATTCTGAAGCTTTATAAATCATTGGTCATACCATACTTGGAGTATTGTGAGCAGTTTTGGGACCCTTTTCTAAGAAAATGATGTGCTTGGATTGGAGAGGGCCCAGGAGAGGTTCACTAGAATGATTCTAGGAATGAAAAAGTTAATATATGAGGATCGTTTGATGGCTCTCAACATTTGAGTGTTTGAATAGTGTTTTATACTCAGAAGAATGAGAGGGAATCTCATTAAAAGCTATTGAATATAGAAAGACCCGGATAGAGTACATATGGAGAGGATAGTTATGGGGAGAAGGCAGCAGAAGGATAATAAGTCATTCATGATGGAATGGTGGAACAGACTCAATGGGCCAAATAGTCCAATTCTGTTACTATATCTTATAGTCTTTCAGTCTTATGTGAGAGAAGTCACATGTTCAGACCTTATTATATCAGCCTTGTATACTCACAAAAACAAATTATTCAATTCAAGTTCTGTACTTGCAATTTCAGATCTCATGAGTGAATAGATCTAATCAATCCCATCCACCTTTGATGAAAATAAAGAAATTCAGGTAATCTGCATCATTAGCAGGTGATGCTCCTTGTTTGATTTTTCTCTGCAGGTTTTACAGTACGTAATATCCTAGCTGAGTCTCCAAAATGTTGTGACTGTCTAAAAGTGATCTACATGGATCCTGTAAATGAAAAAATATATAGCAAACCTCCAGTGAGAGAGTGTTCAGGGGATATTCGAGAGAATCTCACTTTCCTGGCATGATGTTTTATACTTCAACACCAAGATAACAATAAACAATTAAATAGTTTCAGATGCTATAATCAATTACAGTACTGAATTTTAACATTTTGAATACAGTCAGATAAACTATATATTTATAATGGTAGGATGTCCCAACCAGCAAAACTCCTTTGAATATTCAATACTGGTGTCTTTTCCAAAAGATTTTGAATACCAAATCTAGACACCCAAAATATACCCTTTTAGAATCATAGAAGACTACAGTGCAGAAATAAGCCTGTCAGCCCACCTAGTCTATGCTAAACCATTAGTATGTCTGATCCCATCAACCTGATCTGGACCACAGCCCTTCATATCCTTCTCTATTCATGCACCTATCGAAAATTTTTCTTAAACATTGAAATCAATCCTGCATCCACCACTTGTGCAAGCAGCTCATTCTACACCCTCACCACTGCTTGAGTGAAGAAGTTCCCTTCGTGTTCCTCTTAAACATTTCCTCTTTCACATTTAACTAACGATCTCTAGTTATAGTCTCACTCAACCTCAGTTGAGAAAGCCTATGAGCATCTAACCTATCTATACCCCTCATAATTTTGTATAACTTCATTAGATCTCCCCTGAACCTTCCACATTCTAGGTAATAAAGCTCTAACCTATTCAACCTTACCCTATAACTCAGATCCTTAAGTTCCGGCAAAATTCTTACGGATCTTCTCAACACTCTTATTTAAATTTTTCTGTAGGTAGGTGACCAAAATTGCAAATTAGGCCTCATCAATATCTTACACAATTTCAACATAACTTCCCAACTCCTGTACACTAAACGTTAATTTTTGAAGGCTGGTGTGCCACAAACTCTTCACAACCCCGTCTATCTGTAACACCACTTTCAAGGAATTATGGATCTGTACTCCTAAATCCTTCTCTTCTAGCACATTCCCCAGTGCCCTACCTCTCAACGTGTAATACCTACCCCGGCTGGTCTTCCCAAAGTGAAATACTTCACACTCATCTGCATTAAATTCCATCTGCCATTTTTCAACCCATTTTTCCATCTGGCTCAGATTCTGCTGCAAGCTTTGATAGTCTTCCTTGCTATCCCTACACCCCTAAACTGGTCACATCCACGAATCTGCTGATGCAGTTTATGACATTATCATCCAGATCATTGATATAGATTACAAGCAGCAATGGAACCAGCACCGATCCCAACACTAGTCAAAGGCCTCCAGTCAGGGAGGAAACCATCTACACCCAGTCTCTGGCTTCTTCCGCAAAGCCACTGTCTGATCCAATTTACTATCCCAAGTTGAACGCAATCTACTAAACCTTCTCGACCAAACTTCCATGCGGGACCTTGTCAAAAGTCTTGTTAAAGTCAATGTAGACAAAATCCTCTGCCTTACCTTCATTAACTTTACGGGTAACTTTCTTGTAAAATCCCCTGCCTACTAATACATATATACCTGGTTCCTTAGAATACCTTCGAATAACTTTCCCACTACAGATGTCGGGCTCACAGACCTATAATATCTTGGATTAATCTTAGTCTTTCTTAAACAATGGAACAACATTAGCTATCTTCCAATCCTCCAGCACCACACCCATGGCAAAAGATGTTTAATGTATCTCTGCTAGGGCTCCTACAATTTCTTCATTAGTGACCCATAGGTTCCGAGAGAAAACATTGTCAGGCCTTTTTGACTTATCCATCCGAATTTGTCTCAAAACAACAAACACCTCTTATTTTGCATGGTCCATGACCTTGCTAAAGCATTTTCTCATATCAGAAGTAAATCAGAAATGGAAAGAGTAAGCAATTTCAAGTTGCTGGGTGTTAATATCTCTGAGGATCTGATCTGGACCCAACATATCAATGCAGCTACATAAAAGGCATAACAGCAGCTGTATTTCATTAGGAGTTTAAGAAAATTTGGTATGTTACACAAAACATTCGAACGTTTCTACAGATGTTCTGTGGCGAGCATTCTAATTGGCTGCATCACCATCTGGTATGGGGGGGAGGCGTTGCGTACTGCACAGGATTGAAGTAAGCTGCACAGAGTTGTAAAATCAGTCAGCTCCATCATGAGCACTAGCCTCCGTAGTATCCAGGATATCTTCAAGGAGTGATGCCTCCATCATCCAGGCCATGCCTTGTTCTCATTGTTATCATAATGAAGGAGGTAGAGAAAGCATTCACCAAAGCAGGAACAGCTTCTTTCCCACTGCCATCTGATTTCTGAATGGACATTGAACCAATGAATACTACCTCTTTATGTTTTTATTTCTATTTTTGCACTACTTATTTAATTTAACTATTTTATATATACACCTGTATACATTTTTACTGTAATTCACATTTTTCTATTATTATGTATTGCATTGTACTGCTGTCACAAAGTCAAAAAAACTCATGACATTTGCAGACATGTGGTTCTGATCTATAAGCTCTCTGTCTGTCTCTTGAGTAAATACCGATGCAAAAATCCCATTTAAGATCTCCCCAATCTCTTTCAGATTCATACATAGATTACCAGTCTTATCCTCCAGGGGACCATTTTTTTCCCTTGCTATCCTTTTACTCTTAATATACCTGTATCTGTAGAAGCCCTTAGGATTCTCCTTCACCTTGCCTGCTGGAGCAACCTTCCTAATTTATTTTTGAGTGTTCTCGTGCATTTCTTATACTCCTCAAGTACCTTGTTTGTTCTTACCTGCCAGAACATGCTATGCACCTCCTTCTATTTCTTAATCAGGGGCTCAATGCCTCTGGAAGATTAAAGTTTCATAAACCTATTATCCTTGCCTTTTATCCTGGCAGGAACATACAAGATCTGTGCCCTCAAAATTTCACTTTTGAAGGCCTTCCATTTACCAAGTACACCTTGGCCATAATGCAACCCATCTACAGTAATTCACACCTTCCAGATCCTCTGTGATACCATCAAAATTGGCTTTTCTCTAGTTTATATTCTCAAACTGAGAGCCAGACCTATCATTATCCATAATTACCTTGAAATTAATGGCATTATGATCATTAGATTCAAAGTGTTCCACTACACAAATTTTTATCACTTGTCCTGTCGATTTTCCTAATAGGAGATCTGTATCGCACTCTCTCTAGCAGGAACTTCTATGTACTAATTAAAAAAACTTTTCTGAACATACTTGACAGACTCTTTTCCATTCAGCTCTTTTACAATATGGGAGTCTCAGTCAATGTGTGGAAAGTTAAGATCACCTACTGTCACAACCCGATTTTTGCAGCAGTCTGCAATCTCTCTACAAATTTGCTCATCTAAATCCCATGGACTGTTGGGTGGTTTATAATATAATCCCATTAATGTAGTCATACATTTATTATTCCTCATATTTTACTCATAACACCTGTTACAAAATGGAACGTTTTAGTAACAAACCAGCAGCAATAGATTACAGCATGGAGTCTGGTTTTGATGTTAGAACCACTATTTTTATTAGTATCTACTTATAATATAGTAACTTAACCAAGTTAAACAAAAGTTAACAGTGTTATTGTCAGAAATGAGCCACGCTCCCGAATAATGGCTTCAAGACAAATTCAAGGAAACAAAGTTTATTAACAGGTCTGCAGAGCTGGGTGCCTTCAGAGAAGGGAACCCTGAACCTTACAGGGCAGCAGGTTTTATCCTTCTTCCTTACCACCCTTCCTCCCTGACTCGGGAGGTACACATTGTTTTCCCATTCCATATTTGGAGTTGTTTTTTTACACGTTTCTGTAAAACAATAGTCCATATCTCAGGATTTCAATGATTCCACAAACAGTTAATTTTGTCAAGGCTTCTGCATTCATAATTAGATCACACTTGTTTACAGACTTTAACCCAGACATAATTAAATCACATTTGTCCTTTGACTTTAACCCAAACCTGTCAGAAACGCACATCTTAATTTTGAATCTTACAGTTATGTATATATATGTGTAAAAATATAACTCCCAAACTATCGAGCTTGGGGGAATAAGGCTTAGAGTCTTAAGATGATAAAGTAGGAAAGTTCAGTAATCCACAGAATAAATGATGAGAAAGAGATATTTGTAATCTACGTTGAACTGGGGAGAGAAGGTAAGTACGAAGTATTCCACAGGTCCCGCATTGGTAAAATGAGATAACAGTCGCTGTAGATCTTGTCCGTCATGTTGTTCCAAACCCACATACAAATTATCACCAAAAGTGACCTGTCACAGGATTGTCGTCTTCCAGTGGTTACCACACAACATACCCAGGCAAGGGTTAACACATAAGTGGTCCCACAAGATATCCTAAAATCAACTCCTATGGATTATACGAAGTGACAGTTACGCATTCATTGTGCACCATGTGCCGATGTTTAACCCAATCTTTTGGGCATCGAAGAGTTGCAAATCATAGCAGTGACAAACTGAAGTTTCTGCTTGCCTGTCCAGTCTTTTTACTTTTTTATTTATTCTCTCTCTCTCTCTCTCTCTCCCTCCCCCCCCCCCGAACCCCGAAGGGCACTCTCTGTCTGTGTAAAAATCCAAAACAAACCACTTCAACCTGTGACTGACATCATAGTCCCCCCTCACTCAGGCGCTTAAAGCGAGAGTCCACAGTAAACAAAGTCTGTCCTAACTGAGCACAACCTTACCATTCTCCCTGGCTAGCAACGCCACTACTTCCCTTTTAGTCCCTCGCACTCTGTCACATCTAAAATAATGGAACCCTGGGCTGGCAGTCCTGCCCCTCCTGCAACCTGTTCGAAAATTCAAATATTTTCCAAGTGTGGAGAGAGAAACACTGAAGCAGGTCAATAGTTCACTGACTTTAATGCAAATCTTGCAGAATTTTAAGGAAAAGGAAGCAATAAATGCTAGGTCAACAGGGCCGTTAACTAAAACTCTTAAACTGAAAGTAAAATGCCAACACCATGCCTGAAAGCAATATCTAAGTAGTAAGTGAATACGGCTCCTTCACAGCATAATTGGAAATGGTAGTCCTCTTTCTCAGACAAGGACAAAAATAAGCAAGGAGCACGTTGCTGTGCTTTCCTCAAGTGTAGACAAGACTACAATGAACAGAAGGAAGTTAAATCCCAACATAATGAAACAATAATCAGCTGGAATATGCAAATTCATGAGTACAATTGCTGTACCTACTGTGCAGTCTATCTGCAGGGGTGCCACCTACAGCAGAGTCCATGGTTGTGACACAACCAAGCTTCACTAATGGCTACCATGTCATAATTCCATGTTGCTGATACATGCCCTAAGCTCATCTGTCTTTGCTACAATACTTGCATTGAAATAATATGCAGCTCAGAACATCAGTCCCACCATTGTCAACCTTTTGATACCTGACCTTATCTGTACACTTTGTCCACAACAACTCCACTTTCCATTCTGGTGCTCTGGTACCCATCCCCCTGCAACTCTAGTCTAAACTTTGTGGAGGGAGGGCTCCAAGAATATACAACTAACCAGAAGGTTAAGTGAGAAAACAGACCCGCAAATGCTGGAGGAACACAGCCGGTCAAGAATCTAGGGAAAATGGAGAAACAGCTTCAACATTTCAGTCCAGAGATCCTTCATCAAGACTGGAAAGGAAGAGGGAAAATGCCAGAGTTAGAAGGTGGTGAGAGGGGAAACAGGACAAGCTAGAAGGTGATCAGTGAAGCAGGGAGGGTGGGGAAGGGGAGAGGAAATAGGAGGTAATGTGTCGTGAATTGTGCCTTAACTTTAACAGTGTGGTAAGAATAGGAACATTCCATATATTTTTCCACATGTAGTTTTAATGGGTCACAATGTTCCACACCTAATGACTGGTTTCACTAGCCACAAAGTATCAGTTGGATGCTAAATTGTGTACAGGTTTCGTTTCCTGAAAAGCAGATGTCAAAGACAGTAAATCTCTAGATTGCTGCTTGTGCCACAAACTGGTGAGGGTAAGAATAGGGTGATTTGACAACTGAATGAGTGGCTGAGGAACTGGTGTAGGGAACAGGGTCTCAGATTTCTGAATCATTGGAATCTCTTTTGTTAAAACTATAAAGACTTATTTAAGGTTAATTTTTTACCCTTAATCGATCAGATTAAATGTTTGTTTACTAAGTGGTCACCACTATCTTTATCTCTGATAGGTCGGATTAATGCTATTAAGATGGTTATTTTACCCAAGTTTTTATATATAGTTCAAGAGGTACCTATTTTTATTCCGAAATCTTTCTTTGCTAATGTTGATTCAAAAATTTCCTCATATATATATGGCAGAATAAAAATCCTAGGTTAGGTAAAATTTATTTACAGAAGGCAAGGAAGGAAGGTGGATTGGCATTGCATAATTTTAGATTTTATTATTGGGCAGTTAATATCCGATATTTGATATGTTGGTTAAAGGATTGGGATATATCTTTTAGCCCTCATTGGGTGAACCTGGAAATTAAATCTGTACAAGGATTTGCATTGGGTTCTATTTTAGGGACTTCTCTTCCCTTTGCTCTTTCTAAATTGCTGAAACGATTTGATAACCCGATAGTTAAACATACTTTACGTATATGGTTTAAATTTTGGAAATTTTTTGGGTTGACTCAGTTTGTTTTAAATATTCCTATTGTATCCAATTGCTTTTTTTATCCTTCTATTATAGACCAAGCTTATTCAGCTTGGAAGACTAAAGGATTACTACAATTTTCTGATTTATTTTTGGATAATTGTTTTATGTCTTTTGAGCAATTATCTAATAAATATAATTTGCCTAGATTTCATTTTTTTAGATATTTACAGATTAGGAATTTCTTAAATACTGTACTTCCTACTTTTCCAAATTTTGTGTCTTCAGGTATTTTGGAGAATTTGTTTGAACTAAATCCTTTTCAGAAAGGGCTAATATCAAAACTTTACAATATAATTATGAAGATACGTTCAGAGCCCTTTTATAAGACTAAAAATGATTGGGAAAGAGAACTTAACCTTACTATCCCTATTGAGAATTGGGATAAAATTCTTCAATTAGTTAATACATCATCTATATGTGCTAAACATTCATTAATACAGTTTAAAGTTGTGCACAGGGCTCATATGTCCAAGGATAAATTGGCTTGTTTTTATTCCTATATAAATCCTATTTGTGACAGATGTCATTCTGAGATAGCGTCTTTAACTCATATGTTCTGGTCGTGTCCGCTTTTGAAAAAATATTGGAAAGATATTTTTGATATTATTTTTGAGGTATTGAACATTGATTTACAACCACATCCTATTACTGCAATTTTTGGTTTACCAATGATGGACTCACTCCATTTATCCTCTTCCACTTGTCGAATGATTGCATATCTTACATTAAAGGCTAGAAGATCTATTTTGTTGAATTGGAAAGAAATTAATCCTCCTACCATATTTCATTGGTTTTCTCAAACTATGTTATGTCTAAATTTAGAAAAAATTAGAAGTGTTGTATTTGATACTTCTATTAAATTTGAAAAGATATGGAGAACATTTATTCAATATTTTCATATGATGTAATATGACCCTGCTCCAAGCCGATTTGTTTTTCCAGTTTCGATTTTATATATGTTGAGAGGATCGGAGTTGACGACACTAATGATTTTGTATTTTTGTGAGATATTATAAACAGCCCTTTTTTTCATTTTTTCTTTTTCTCTTTTTTCTTTTTTTGTTTTTTTCTTTATTCGTTATTAGATTATTAGATTAGTTTTCTTTTGCATAATTTTTTTCTTTTTCTTTTTTCTGTTTTTTTAATATATACTATGATATACCTAGGTTTGCCTTGTTTATTTGTATATTGTATCGTTCATGATTTGGGAATACTCATTTATACTGTAATCATTGCTTATGTATTCTTTCATGTTTAGTCAAAATGTGTATGTTTGTAATCCCATTATCTTTGTATTAATTTTATTTTGTTGATATGAATAACAATAATAAAAAGATTGAGAAAGAAAGAAAGGAATTTCTTTTGTTGGAAGGTGTGACCTGTTCAAAAAGAAATGGTTACATCTGAACTCGAGTGGGACCAATATCCTTGCAGGCAAGTTTGCTAAAGCTGTCGGGGAGGTTTTAAGTTAATTTTACAGGAGGATGGGAACCTGAGTGATCGGGCTGAGGATGGGACAGTTGGTATACAGTACAGTAGATGCAGTGTGTAGTGAGACTGAGAGGAAGGACAGGCAGGTCATAGATCAAAATTGCAGTCAGTGGGATGAGTTGCAGTGTAACAGGTAGACAAAATTAAAAAGCATGATGGATACAGGACTGAAGGTGTTATTTTTCAATGCACGCGGTATGTGAAATAAGATACGTAGATGTTCTTGTTGCAGTTAGAGATTGGCAGGTATGAACTTGTGGGCATCACTGAGTCATGGCTGAAAGAAGATTACATTTGGGAGCTTAACATCCAAGGATACACATTATATCAAAAGGACCAGCAATGGTTGGAGGGGGTGGGGTGGCTCTGTTGATAGAAAATTAAATTAAATCTACAGACCCTGAATGGAGTTATATACAGGTCTTCAAACAGTAGCCAGGATGTAGGCTACAAATTACAATTGGAAATAGAAAAGCCATGTCAATGTTGTGATAAACTTGAGGGATTTTAATATGCAGCTAGATTGGGATAATCAGGTTGGTGCTGGATCTTGGAAGAGAAAATTTGTAGAATGTCTATGAGATGGTTTTTATTTTTTTTTATTTACCAATAAGTATCTTTATTGTTAAATTAGCAACTACATGAATTCATACACTAAATACCTTGTATGCACATCAACTAAGTTTTCCTGATCTTTCATGAACAGTCAAAGAACAGCTTTTAAAAGCAAATTGGGGTTAAGTCCCCTAGGGGATCAGTTATTCCGGGTTGAATGTTGTGTAATGAATCTGATTTGATTAAGAATCTTAAGGTAAACAAACACTTAGGAGACAGCGATCATAATATGGTAGAATTCACCCTGCAGTTTGACAGGGAGAAACTGAAGTCATATGTATCAGTATTACAGTGGAGTAAAATTAATTACAGGGGCATGAGAGGGGAGCTGGCCAAAGATGATAGGATGGGAACACTAGCAGGGCTGATGACAGAACAGCAATGCCTGGGGTTTCTAACAAGCAGTTCAGGAGGTGTAGGATAGATACATCCCAAAGAAGAAGTATTCTAAAGTCAACTGTGGCTGACAAGAGAAGTCAAAGCCAACATAAAAGCAAAAAAGCAGGCATGTAATAGAGCAAAAATTAGTGGACGTTAGAGGATTGGGAAGGTTTTAAAAACCACGAGTAGGCAACCAAAAAGATAATAAGGAGGGAAAAGATGAAATATGATGGTAAGCTAGCCAATAATAACAAAGGGGATACCAAAGGATTTTCAGATATATAAAATGTAAAAGAGAGGTGACAGTACATTTCAGACTGCTAGAAAATGGGGCACAAGGAAATGGCAGACAATCTAAATAATTATTATGCATCAATCTTCACTGTGGAAGATACTAGCAGTATGCCGGAAGTTCGATAGTGTCAGAGGCAGAACTGAGTGCAGTTACTATTACTAGGGAGAAGGTGGTTGGAAAGCTGAAAGGTCTGAAGGTACAAATAAGTCACCTGGACTACAAATAGTTGACACCCCAGGGTTCTGAAAGAGCTGCTGAAGAGAATGTAGAAGCATTAGTAATGATCTTTCAAGAATCAGTGGGTTCTGGAATGGTTCTGGAAGAGAGCAACATTACAAATGTCACTCCAAGGAAATTATAGGCCAGTTAGACTGACCTCAGTGCTTGGGAAGACGTTGGAGTCAATTGTTAAGAGTGTGGTTTTGGGGTACTTGGAGGCCCATGAAAAAATAAGCTGTAGTCAGCATGGTTTCTTCAAGGGAAAATCTTGCCCGACAAATCTGTTGGAATTCTTTGAAGGAATATGAAGCAGGATAGACAATGGAGAATCCGTGGATATTGTGCACTTGGATTTTCAGAAGACCTTTGACAAGGCGTCATGCACAAGGCACTTGGAAAGAAAAGAGCCCATGGTATTACAAGTCAAGTTGCTTTTTATTGTCATTTCAACCATTACTGCTGGTACAGTACACAGTAAAAATGAGACAACGTTCTTCAGGACCATGGTGTTACATGAACAATACAAAAACTACACTGAACTATGTAAAGCAACACAAAAACTACACTAGACTACAGACCTGCCCAGGACTGCATAAGGTACACAGAACAGTGCAAGTATTACAATAAATAATAAACAAGACAATAGGCACAGCAGAAGTCAGTAGGTTGGTAGTCCGATGGCTTGGGGGAAAATCTGTTACATAAATAAACAGCTGAATGGCGGCATCCGGGATTCCGTCCATTTCTGTACTCCCGCCGAGTATTTCTTTGCCACAGATGTAGTCCAATTTAATGTCCATTAGAGAGCAGAATGGATGGGAGGGCCGACCGGCTAGTGCTTGCTTTTTTCCTGGCACGGACTCCTGCCCACTTGCCTCGCTTCCGCTTTCTTGCACACCGCTTACGCTGTCCCCACCTCCAGCCAACGGCATGAGGCGACTCCGAGGACTGCAGGCCCGATTCCCTCAGCAAGCTGAGGTCGCGCAATCTAACCAGCAGATTTTCATGAAGGTTTGTTTTTGGGCAATCTCTGTATTGTAGTAGTAACTGGCGATGGTAGATAGTCACTCTGTTATCCATTGCCCTAAACCCTAATTGTGCCTTAAAATTAAATTTTAATTTAAGATTAAATTTAAAAAACTAAATTAAAGTAGTACTAGATCTGAAAGGCTGCTACTGCCACGTGCTGCGTCGCCTACTGCAGGAAAAATATTAGCATCCATAGAGCATTGGCTGACCGGCAAGAGGTAAAGAATCGGAATAAAGGGAGCCTTTTCTGATTAGCTGCCGCAGATTTGTGGTGCTCCAGGGGTCGGTGTTGGGACCACTTCATTTTACATTGTATGTCAATAATTTGGATGACTTAATTGATGGCTTTGTGGCCAAGTTTGCAGATGGTACAAAGGTAGATAGAGTTGAGGAAGTGGGTGGGGGGGGGGGGGGCTGCAGAAGGATAGACAGATTAGGACAAAGAAGTACCAGATGAAATACAGTGTCAGGAAGTGTGTGTGGTCATGCACTTTGGTGGAAGGAATAAAAGCATAGTCTTTGTCAATAATTTGGATAATGGAATTGATGGCTTTGTGGCTCAGTTTGTGGATGATATGAAGATATATGGAGGGGTAGGCAGTGCTGAGGAAACAATGCGATTGAGGCAGGACTTAGACAAATTGGAAGAATGGGCAAAAAAGTAGCAGATGGAATATAGTGTTGGGAAATGTAAAATAATGCATTTTGGTAAAAGGACCAATAGTGCAGACTATTATCCAAATGGGGAGAAAGTTCAAATATCAGAGGTGCAGAGGGACTTAGGAGTCCTTGTACAAGACTCACAGAAGGTTAATTTACAGGTTGAGTTTGTGAAAAAGAAGGCAAATGCAATGTTGGCATTTATTTCAAGTGGAATAGAATATAAAAGCAAGGAGATAATGCTGAGGCTTTATAAGACACTAGTCAGGCCACACTTAGAGTATTATCAACAGTTCTGCACTCCATATCTCAGAAAGGATGTGTTGTCACTGGAGAGGGTTCAGAGGAGTTCACAAGGATGATTCCGGAAATGTAGTGGTTAACTTATGAGGACCACTTGGCAGCTTTGGGTCTGTGCTCACTTGAATTTAGAAGAATGTGACCGGATCTCATTGAAACCTACTGAACGTTGAAAGGACTAGATAGGGTGGATGCAGAGAGGATGTTTCGCTGGTAAGGATATCCAGAACTAGAGGGTGCGACCTCAAAATTGAGGGGTGACCTTTTTAAACAGAGGTAAGGAGGAATTTATTTAGCCAGAGTGTAGTGAATCTGTGGAATGCTCTGTGGAGGCAAAGTCCATGGGTATATTTGAGGCGGAAGTTGATAGTTTCCTGATCGGTCAGGGCATCAAAGGATATGTTGAGAAGGCAGTTGTATAGGGTGAGTGGGATCCAGGATCAGTCACATGATGTAATGGTGGAGCAGACTCATTGGGCAGAATGGCCTACTTCTGTCTTGTGGTCTTATGGACTACTTTCTAAATGGAGAGAAAGTTGAGAAAGTTCAAAAATCTGCGATGCAAAGGAACTCATCCAGGATTCCCTAAGGGTTAACTTGCAGGCTGAGTTGGTGGTGAGGAAGGCAAATGCAATGTTAGCATTCTTTTCAAGAAGTCTAGAATGTAAAAGCAAAGAAATAATGTTGAGGCTTAATAAAGCTCTGGTGAGGCCTCACTTGTTGTAATTGTGAGCAGTTTTATGCCCCTTATCTTAGAAAGGATGTGCTGATATTGAAGAGAGTCCAAAGGAGGTTGACAAAACTGATTCTGGGAATTAAATGTTTATCATATGAGGAGTGTTTGATGGCCTGGGCCTATACGTTCTTGAATTTAGTAAAATGAAGGGGGTTCTCTTTGAAACGTATCAGATGTTGAAAGGTCTAGATAGAGTGGATGTGAGAGGATGTTTCCTTTTGTGAGTGAGTATAGGACCAGAGGGTACAACCTCAGAATAGAGGGATGTCCATTGAGACATAGAAGCTGAAGAATTTCTTTAGGCAGAGGGTTGTGAATCATTGATAGGTTCTGGAGGTCGGGTCATTGGGTGTTCTTAAGGCAGAAGGTTGATAGGTTCCTACTAAATCAGGGTGTCAAAGGTTATGGGGAGAAAGGAGAAGAATGAGGTTGAGAGGGACTTGGCTCTGCCATGATGAAATGGCAGAGCAGACTCAATGGGCCGAAGGGCTTATTTCAGGCTTCTATGTCATATGGTCTTATGGACGAGTTCTCAGTTTAGTTAATCAATAATTATGCTATCCATAGTTTCATAACACCAGAATGGTCTCTAACAATATCTCACAAAATCAACTTTTAGCAATATCTGTGGCTTTATTAGAACTACTGGATTTGTGACTCCAAAGCTTTTCTCCACAAATCATTGTTAAATGTTCAAGAAGTGTATCCAAGATAGAAATACCTAATTAATCTGACTTATACATTGCTTACACTTATTTATTTCAGTTTTTTGAATCAGTTAAGCAAAATCTCAGAAGAGTAGAGAGCAATATCTTATTCTAATGGCTGCAAGTGGTGCACAAGTTAGTTTTACACTTTCGTCAAATTTTTGATAAATGCAATACTTCAAGTTATTCCACAGCTTTAATATATCATTGCAAATTATTCAAACATGTATAAAATATATAACTCAATCTATCCTGTGGAACTGCTTGAGGTCCATGAATGTTGGACTACATGCAACAAATAGCAAACCTAAAATTACATTTATTAACATCACTGTGCAAAAAAAATCAATTAAATATGGTCTTATACATAAACTCATGAGATTCTGCTGATGCTGGAATTCCAGAGAAGCACACACAAAATGCTGGAACTCAGCAGGTTAGGCAGTATCTATGCTCGTAAACATGTTGGTTTTCAGAAATTAAGTGTTCTGTGTTTATCCTGCAAGTGCTATGGAATCATGAGATTGTGAGGTCTAGAGAAAGACTTACTCTTAGTCTCAGTAGTTTCCTGTATACCCTGCCTTACTTTGACAGTGGTCACAGGATCACAGCATCACAACACCAGCGGCTACTAATGGAATCAGGGACATTGCCTTCAGTATCTTCCCAAATTGCCCCCGTCATAAGCTGCAGAAAATGAAAAGTTTCAGAACTTCACAGGGCATTGTATGTAATATGGCATGGCATCTGTTGTACATGTCAATGGGTGCCAGCTTGCTGTGTTGGACAAACAGGTATTCATGTGTCATGGTGTGCTGGAAGGGGTTAAAACAGGTTGGCTTCAAAATCTTCTGACTCTAACTGAAGACTCTAGAACCACTTTCACTTGGCTGTGAAGCTGTCACATTTGCTTTAGTGTTATAAACTGTCACTATATGAATAAGCGAGTCATGCATCAGTCGATTATATTCCCCAACACATCCCAAGCTCCAAATAAATTCAGAGCCCCAAGTGCGACAGAGCTTGGATCACAGGTAGCAGAGTTCGGTTACACACACACACAAAGGCTGGGAGCCTTTGGCACAGCTAGCACGCTCCCAGTGGTACAGCTATGGATGGCTTCACCAGCTTCACTGACAATGAATAGTCAGAGGTCAGCACCCTTTTGAGTAAATCTGGTGATCTCACCACCTTGTTGCCAAAACAAATAAGAACACAGGCAGCACAAACAGCTGTGCCAATCTGTGTCTAAGCAACAAAAGATATCCCCGTGTAATATCAATAAAATAAATTCTGACGGCAGTGAATAGTGAGGTACAAAAGATCTGGATGTTAAATGTTTATTTTAAAACAATATGGTTGATTTTATAATTTTCAGCATTCTCCACATACCAGGGCAACCTGACCCAAATTGCTCATTTGTTTTCAATCTAGATAAAGCTCTGAAGCCAAGCTGTCCTGCCAAATCACAGGTCATCTCTCGCTGAGAAGCACAGCAGGCACAGAAACAACACTTAATTCAAGTGCTCTTCATACAAAAGGGAGAAGGAAAACAGGCTTTTCTTTTCTTGAGAATCTTCATTCTTAAAAATAATGGCCTTAATGCCAAGTTATATTTAGATATTTCAGGATGAAACTGTGTCATTATAAAGAATCAACAAATAAGCCATTGAATTATTTGTCCTTTTCAAACTGGCAGTGGAGGAAAATGAAAATGGAAAGAAAAGAGAAAGGGGAAATAAACACTATGACACACAGCTGATTTTTACCTAGTCTTTGAGTAGAGGGGCAGTTACATTTTCTGTATCAAAAACAAATTGCTGGAGGAACTCTGCAGGTCAAACAACATCTGTAGAAGGTGGGATTGTTGATGTTTTGCGTTAAGATCTTGCATCAGGGCTGAATATGTGGAGTGCGGATGGACAGTATTTCTTTATAGGCTGACATAAATGTATCAGAAAAGGATATGACATCAGAGAACTCTTTTTTCCATGATATGCCATATCATACTATTTATGAAGCCTGATGCACAGTGAAACAGTCTTTAGACAATTAAACATACACCAATGTCTTTCATTCACTAACTCCACCATCGCAGTTGTTGGAACAGACCTAATTAGGCTGTTTAAGATGTCTTACACTGTGTATTGTACCTGTTGACCTTCATTTGTACACTACAATACATACAGTAGACCTGGAAGCATTTTAGCAACCTTGAGATACATTTTCTTGCAGGCACTCGCAGGAAAATAAAGATGTACATTGAGAGTCATTGATTGTGGAATCAGTTCGGATTTGAGTGAAATTAACCACACTGGTCCAGAAGCCTGATGGTTGTCGAGTAATAACCGTTCCTGAACCTGGAGCTGTCAGATCGAAGGCTCGTGTATCTCCAGCCCAGTGGTATTAGTGAAAAATGAGCATGGCCTCTAAATGTGCTCACTGGTGGGGAAAGCTTTGCTTGTGATGGCCTATGCTGGACCTATCATTTGTTGTTGCCTTTCCTGTCCAGGGCATTGGTATTTCCATACTAAGCTGTGATGTAGCCAGTTAGGATGCTCTCCACTGTGCATCTGTAGAAGTCTGTCAAAGTTTTAGGTGACATGCCAAATCTAAACAAACTTCTAAGAAGATAGAGGCACTGCCATGCCTTCACTTACATGTTGGTCCCATGACTGATCCTCTGATATGATAATGCAAAGGAATTTAAAGCTGCTGATGCTTTCCACCTAAATGTGCCAAAAAAATAGAATTTTAAGTTAAGATATCTGTTCAGAATACAACATTCAGAATTTGCTTCCAAGGGGTTAATTTTAGATGATCTATATAAAGCTACATCATTTTTTTTCTTTCCTCACAGGGAATTTTATGGACCCATTGAGGTCTGCACCTTGGAAACAGGACCTTCAACTCAATGAATCTATGGTGACTACCAACCATCCATTTACATTAATCTGACACTAATCTCTTATTATATGTATTCTACCCACAGACACATCAACTCTACTCAAATTCCACCACTCACCAATACACTGTGGACAATTTCCAGTGTCCTATTAACCTATCAAGCTGTATGTCTTTAGGATGTGCCCAAAGCAAACCCATGAAGTCACATAGAGAACACACATCTCCACCCAGGTAGCAGCCAAGGTCAGGATCTGATCTGAGTCTCCTGTTGTCTGAGTATTGACTCTTCTAGCTGTGCCACTGCTAGTGCTGATATGTCCTTGGAGAAACAAGTCAATAGGCTCTTTGCTAATCTTTCATTGATCAGGAATATGCTTGAGAGAAATTTTTTTTTCTTTAGCATATCGTTTTTTTGTCGGTCCTTGTTTATGTACAGTTTTTCACTGTGTTACTTTTAATTCCATTGTGGCACTTTTCTCTCCATATAAATGCTTACAAGAGAATGAATCTGAAGGCAGTATATAGTAACATAAATGTAATTTGATAATAAATTTACTTTGAACTTTGAAATCCTTGACTATTGAACTCCAGAATGATGCTTTCTTTCTCCTTCTCAGTAACTAGTCATGTTTTTGACATTTCAACTGGTCTGTAACTACCCCTCCTGTTCAGTCTTAAGTCTATGTTTCTAGTAGTAGGATCAATGTTCTCATGTTTGTTCCTGGAGAGCAGTTGATATCTGCTTCTCTGGTTTATCTTCAGTAGAAGACCCTCAGGAAGAGTGAGAAAAGGCAGAACTGCGGAACAGTGAGAAAACAAATTTGTGTCTAGTTGCCATGCGGGAACCAAAACAGAACAGGGAATGTCTGTGACAGGGTGGAGATCAAGAATGACAGTTGATGAAAATACCTTTTAAGCTTTTGTTCTCTCTATTCTTCCCCTTGTGAAACCTCAAATATGCTTGTTTTCTGATTTTCTCAATTATAATTAAATTTAATTGACCAGAAACTTTATCTGTTTTTCTCTCCACAGATGCTGCCTGACCTGTCAAGTATCTTCAGCATTTACTATTGTCATTTGGAATATTAATTAGATTCTTCCCAACAATCTGGCTCATCCTGATTTCTTCTTCCTTCCTGCTCTCTCCCATATATTTCTCCTCCACATGGATACCTCATCCTATGAATGTTTCCCATTAAATATTTTCAACATTCCCTTGATTCTTAAACTGATACTTTGCGATTTTTAACCTGATGATCTATAAAAAGTGAAATATTGACACTTCTCCTTTAGTTTAAAACACTTTTGTCTTATTGCATTCACCTGCTTTACTCATTTCTCACCATGAATTCAAGGAGAGAGATTAATGATGTTTGTCCAGTGTTCCCAGCTAGGTGGAGCACTCACACCAGTATTTCCTTAAGTACAGCATGAAAAAATATTATGCAACAGCCTGACCTCTCCAGTTGTCAAGCCATCTCCTTTGAAACTTGGAGCCTGGAGATGAAGATTACCATTTATCAGCCCACACTATTGAAATCTGAATCCATAGCTCACAGCCTATAAATACATCCACAAAGTTTCTTTCCTCTTCTTCCTACTCATGCTGATTTCCTTCTGTCCCCAGATTAACTTACAGGCCTCCTCTGGATCACACACCCACTTTGTCAATATTCTGCCACCATGACTCCAAAACAAATTCCTGAGGCATTTCCCACAGCACTGCATGAAGCCCCATAGCGTTCCTTCTACCTGGCAGTCTCTGCGAGGCCAAGCATCCCCAGAAAATCGGAGCCAGATTCAGATTCATCATCTCTGACTTAAATGACATATCTGTTCTCTTTGTGACAGCAATGGCATGCAACAGCAATTTACAAAAGTGAACATGAGATGGAAGAGGAATGAGGTAGTATTCATGGGTTCATGAAACATTCAGAAAGCTGATGGCAGTGGAAGAAGCAGTTTCTAAATCACTGATGTAGGTCTTCAAGCTCCTCTACCTCCTTCTGCATGATAATAATGAGAATAGATCATTCCCAGATGGTGTCACCTTCTTGGGGCACTGCAGGGTTGTAAAGAATTGTAAAATGTCAGAGGTTTCACATGAGAAGATGGATCTCTCTGGGTGGTCTTTTCCTGCACAGACATTGCAGGTAGTGTAATATGACTGGTGTTTGAGGTCAATGGGCAGGAATTATTTAGAATTTAGAAAAGGTCTCCTCTGCAGGGACCAATTACCATGACCTTTCTCCAAATGGGGTGTCCTCAGTCACCTGGATACTGTGGTGAGTGCTCTTGGAACAACTCACATCAAATTATGAGTAGAAAAGACGTCTTTCAGTTTCAACATCTTCTCTATCAACCTCCTCTTCCAACCTGCAGGTACTGGGGAGTCCCCAATGTTGAATGATTCAGCAGTCAACTTTCCCCCTTTTGCAGATAGTTTCAACCCGGCTTGACTCACAGGGACACTAGACATTACAGTCACTGGGAAGGGATGCGCCAAGGGCATCCCCCTCTTGAAGGTAACCTCCCTCTTTGTAGTGTTCCTGACAATCACTGCCATCCTGTTCACCTGTACAACTGAGCATCCACCAAGAGGGCCTCAGCCTTAGGCATTCCTGGAAATTTGGGGTTTCCCATCACTCTTGTTACATCCCCAGGCTGCAACATGATTGGTTTTGAAAGGGTGAACCACACAGTCCCTCATTATCTGGCCCAGTGAGGCCTCACACTTCCTCGGAAGCAGCTCAAGACATCGGACAATGTCTTCAGAAAGCTCTCTCCGGCTCGCTCCTTGCAGGCTTCCATTAGCCTCCTCACAATAGGAGTATTTGTCCCCACAATAATTGAAACTCCGCCGCTCTCAACGGGGACCGGGCAAGCCAGCGCTAGAGTATCAAGGACCTCAGCCACTCCCACATCGGCCTCCAAAAAATTTCAGCTTCACTGACAAATAATCATCACACGGATAATCACCTGCACTAAGACCACAGATCTCTAGTGCAGAGAGACGTCAATGGTAAATGCGTCAAATACTGTTGTAAAACAAATGGTACATCAAAGTGACCTGTGACCCTATGTCAAGTATAACTGTGCATAAGTACCCTCTATCTGTAGCGATACTCTGGAGTTGGCCCCACTAAGCCTTCAGGAATAGGGTTCTTTGCTTGAGATTGTTCCTTGATATATTGCTGGGACTGTGTTCCCCCTGAGACACCAGGCAGTCCCCTCACTGGGTCTCTTTTAAGTTTTTCCAACATCTCTGTCTGCTTAGATACCCGGGACTCACTCTCCGAAGGGTTTACCATCATTCACACTTCTGCCTGAAGTGTCTCTCTTCACTATAGTTATAACAGACAAAACCGGCCGCTCCCTTTCTCGCGGGACCCCGGCTGCTTGCAGCCCTCTGCGTAGTCCATCCCCTTAGAGGATCTGCCTCCCTATCAGATCCACCATATGGGTGGGACCACACCCGCTGTTAACAACTGGTTCATTTCTTAACTCTGCCATGATCTCCTTTACCACTCCCTGGGGTGGGCTATCCATGGTCACTTCAACGCAGGGGGCTACTACCGAGAACTGTACCCTGCTGACATGTTCTCCTCCTCTTGTACTTCTCTGATCAGCTCAACAAATGAGGGAGGGGACACATCTTACGAGAAGTTGGAGACCCCAAGCAATCAGGTTCTGGGACTGGGCACCTTTTGTTATTTGGTCCATTCTTAACTGATCCACATGCAATTTAGTTGCCTCTCCAGCTGAAAGATGTAGAAAGAAAGCTTCTCCCCCTACTCCTGACGCATGTTCTGAAACCCGTCATGAGCTCCATTGACATATAGATTGATAGACTTGAGCAAGGGAAAGGCCACATTGGAAATCCATGTGCCTGAGTCAAGAAATAATGAATGATGCCAACATGCATAAATTATCACTTATTGTTTCATACTGCTGAATTTGATGTTTGCACTTTCCCATAAATACCTTTAATTCCTTGCAATAATAACACAATTTCATATCCTCTGGAAACAATGTGTAAGGAGGGGCAGGCTGTCCTTTTCTCCTACCTGTGCTGAGGGGCTGAAACTCACAGTATTTGTTACTTTATTGCAATTATAAGCTTTCAAGAGTGGTGATATTGCAAGGGGCTTTTTCCTGTAAACAGCAGAGCTGATAGAAGAATAAGACATGTTCTGTGTGATGTAACAGCTTAAAATGTTACAGCTTGCAGCTGAAGAACAGCTTATCTGCAAAGGAAATCTTGGGCTGGAAGCCTGTGATGCCTTTTCCTGTAGTTTTCTGACCCTGAGCCATTCCTTCCCAGATGTAAATTTACATAGTGGGTAAGAATTTGCAGGAACTGTGCTGCCTACTGAAAACTGCTCACAAAGACCTAGTAGAATCTGCCATTTCCTGACACCTTTTTGTTTTTGGGCACCTAGCAGCTGTGAAACTATCAAGTTTGCTGAGCTGAGTGAGAAGTCTCATAACCAGAAACAAAAATAGCAAAATCTAATTATTTTTGTAACATTACACAGGACATTGAAAAATAGATCAGAAATTATATATAGTTTTCAACCTATATGATATAGAAACAGTCCTACAGTCCACTAGCTCCATGCCAAACATAAAGGTTCCTACTATACTTATCTAATTCAGCAGCACTTGAACCATAGTCTACTATATTATTGGTGGTTCAACTGCCTTTCCAGGTCCTTCTTATATGTAGTGAAAGTCCCTCTACCTCCTGGGCAGTGCTTTCCAGATTAAAACTTCCTCTGGGTGAAAAAAATCCTGCCTTAGATCCTTTAAATAGGTAATTCCTCACTTTAAACCACCTCTTTCATGCCTCAGACATCTTTGCCATGGGAAAATTTTCTTATTACCTATCTTAAGTGTGTTTCTCATTATTTTGAACACTATAGATTCTGTAGATGCTGGAAATCCATTAGAACATACACAAAATGCTGCAGGAGCTTAGCAGGTTATGCAGCATCTAGACAGCAAAATAAACAGTTGACGTTTCAGGCCAAAACCCTTCATCAGCACTGGAAAGGAAGATGGTAGAATCCAGAAAGAAGCCTGGCATTTGGCCCTTCCTTTCCAGTCCTGATGGAGGGTGTTGGCCCAGAGCGTTGACTATTTATTTCTCATTATTTTGTACATGTCTGTTGCATCCTCTCTTAGCCTCCTCTGCCCCAGGAAAAACAAACCCAAAATATTTCATTCTGTCTATACAAACATTCTAACTCTCAACAAAATCCTGGTGAGTTTCCTTGAATCATCCCCAGTGCAATCACATCCTTTCATTAATGTGACAACAAATCTCCAAACAATCTTCCAGCTGTGGCCCAAAAAAATGTTTTTTAAAGTTGTACCAAAACCTCCCTGCTTTTAAACTCTAAGCCCTGGTTAATGTACACATGTATCCCTTGAGTTTTCTTCAGAATCATTTTCTACCTGTGCTGTTACCTTCAGGGATCTTTGGACTTGTACACCAAGTTTCCCTTATTTTCCAATACACCTGGGGCCTAACCATTCATAGCATATGTCCTATAGTCTTTCATCAGCTTGTAAGTGGGCCGAGGAATTGAAACTTGTGTTCCATTCAGGTGAAGTGTAAGGTGTTGCACTTTGGGAAGATACAGCATGGTAAGTCTTTCATAGTGAACTGTAGGGTCCTGGGAGTGATGCAACAGGCAGACAGGATGATGAGGAAGATATGTGGCATGTTGGTCTTCATTAGTCAGGGCACTGAGATAGTCAGCATATAATGTTAAACTTGTAAAGACATTGGTGAGGTGTACCTGGATTATTCTGCACAGCTTTTGTTGCACTGTTACAGGAACGATGACATTAAATTGGAAAAATTGCAAATAAGATATTTGAAAATATAACCTGTCTCTAGGGCCTGAGATATAGAACCATAGTACCATAGAACACTACAGCGCTTTACAGGCCCTTCAACCCTCTATGTTGTGCCGACCCATATAATCCTTAAAAAAAAAAGTACTAAACTAATAGAAAGAGGTTGGCTAGGTTATGACTGTATTGCTTGGACCATAGGAGATGGAGGAATGATCTTATAAAGTTATATAAAATGTAAAGGCCATAGATTGGGTGAATGGAAATAATCTTTCTCCTATAGAATGGGAATCAAAGATTAGAGAGAAAGTTTGGAGACAAGCCTTAGAAAGGACCTGAGGGGTAAGGGAAACAGGTTTTGAGTAAATGGAGTGAGCTAGCAAAGGAAGCATTGAGTTAGGTATAATAATGACACTTAAAATACATTTGGACAGGTACATAGAGTATGGCCAACTGCAGGCAAATGGGATTAGCTCTGTTGGACATTTTGGTTGGCATGGATGAATGGTGACAAAGGCACTGTTCCCCTGCTGTGTTCCTCTATGCTTCTATGACACTACCTTCAATTGATCTCCCATTCCTTTAATTTCAGTATTGATAAAGATGTCAAGAAGCAAAATAATTAAATGAAGAAGGTGACCCCCAGGTGACCTTTCTTGTTACTGGACTTTGAATGGATTAAACAGTGGACTAGGAGTCTCCTGAGAATCCACAAGCATTCATACTGGGGAACCTACACTTCAATCCAGTACCAGGCTTTAGGACAATCTGTAGCACAGAAATACCTTGATAGCTTTAGCAACAAGCAAAGCACTGCAATACTCTTGGATGGCCGTCAAAGATCACAGCAGGATTTTTTTTTCTGGGCAGACCTGTTTCATCTGATAATTTCATCTGGTGACTGCTGCTCCTGAGGATTTTGTCACTTAGTTCCAAGATCATCTTGGAAGCATGATCTGGAGTAGGCAAAGTATAGAATTATCCAGTTTGTGAAGGATGACTTGGGAAAATCTGGTCCGTTTTTATACTATAGTGTAATGTTTGAAGTTTGAAAAAATCATGTGAGTTGAATCACAATACAATCATAAAGGTCACTTTTTAGAACCAGACCATGTTAAGCAGTGATCATGAGGTAACATGCATGAAAACTTCACTTAGACCTCATGTAATAGAGTGTGGAAATTTGAGGGTATTCTATAAAGGACTTCATTATGTTAATTCACTTGCTTTCCCTTTGATTATGCTGCAGACTTCTAGTGTGGGGTTGGACAGAGTCACTGATGACCACTTCAGTATGAGGTACATGCAAAAAGATCCCAGCTACAGTCAGTTTCACCAGCAGTAGCAGTGAAAACTGGAAATGTTTCTGTTGTTATCACTGAAAAACCCTGGCTATTCTTTGAATAGTTGTAGGGTATCCATCATAAGAAAATTGGTACGTTATTCAACAGAAAATTTGTTAATTCTTAACAAATTGAAGAGTAGATGTTTCTTGGCAGAGAGAAGTAAATGAAAAGGTTTGCATGTAGCAATGTCAACTACTATTTTGGTTGTAGCCCAGCATTTGCTTAACCCCCAGGTTTTGCAAAGTATTGGGTCAGTCCATGAACATGTCTTAGGATTGTAACAGAGAAAGGTTCACTTGATTCACATGATTGTAATATAAACATATATCAATTACAGCACAGAAACAGGCCATCTCGGCCCTTCTAGTCCGTGTTGAATGCTTACTCTCACCTTGTACCACCGACCTGCACTCAGCCCATAACCCTCCATTCCTTTCCTGTCCATATAATGGAGAGAGGTTGTATTCGTTCCTGGGATAGGCATCATTGGTTGGGATTAGGAGTCAGAAAATTGTGGAATTACAGATGGAGAGAGTGGATTTCAGAATTGGTAATGTTTGGGAAATTGGGGATGTCAGAAAATCTGTGGGAAAAGGGAGGAATGAGTGTGGTTATACAGAGTATGGTTAGCATCATGGGTGAGAGGAGGAGGGAAACTTAATGAAGTGGCATGTTAAAGGTCTAACCTGACTGGCTTTCACTATGATTTGCCTGAGAGGATGCTTTTACTGAAAACTAATTGTTCTGAGATTTCCCTGCGATGGGAACATTCCAGAATGTGACCTATTTTCCTGCCAAAGGGAATGCCATCCTTCCTTAGGCGTCAGATTTCATGGTGCCAGGAGAATTTGCGTTTGGAAGTGAACAATTGAGTTTCTGGAGAAGCATGATTTGACCTTGAAATCATCATTACCTCTTTCTGCTCTGGAAATAACTACTGAAAAAAAAATGCTACACAAAATGCAGAAATTTATTGGATGTGCAGTACTTTGCTATGCTATTCACTCTAAATTCTCAATGACATTTTTCTGAGGAGGAGGATGAAAATGAAGCATGGTAGTAATCAGTTATGTTGTCCATGCCTTCGTGAACTGTACAAAAAGCTAATGGAATTTTACAAGCATAGTCTATGTACTGTACATACTCCCATTGGAGCATAGGAATCCAAATGAAAATGGATATGTTCATTTAGCAAATAACTTTGCAAGCTGATGAAACAGGGAAAAGATGGTAGGGTACAGGAACCATGGTGCACAAAGGCTGTTGAAAACCTAGTCAAGAGAAAAGAAAAGATTCAAAAAACCTAGGTAATGATAGGGATCTAAAAAATTATAAGGCTAGCAGGAAGGAGCTTAAGAATGAAATTAGGAAAACCAGAAGGGGCCATGAAAAGGCCTTGGCGAGCATGTTAAGGAAAACCCCAAGGCATTCTACAAGTATGTGAACAACAAGAGGACAAGATGTGAGAGAATAGGACCAATCAAGTGTGACAGTGGAGAAGAGTGGATGGAACTGGAGGAGGTAGCGGAGATAATTAATGAGTACTTTGCTTCAGTATTCACTACAGAAAAGGACCTTGGCGATTGTAGGTATGACTTGCAGCAGACTGAAAAGCTTGAGCATATAGACATTAAGATAGAGAATGTGCTGGAGCTTTTGGAAAGCATCAAGTTGGATAAGTCATCAGAACTGGATGAGATATACACCAGGCTACTGTGGGAGGTGAGGAAGGAGATTGCTGACTCTAACAATGATCTTTGCATCATCAATGGGGACGGAAGAGGTTCTGGAGGATTGGAGGGTTACAGATGTTGTTCCCTTATTCAAGAAAGGGAGTAGAGATAGCTCAGGAAATTATAGACAGGGAGTCTTACTTCAGTGGTTAGTAAGCTGATGGAGAAGATCCTGAGAGGCAGGATTTATAAACGTTTGGAGAGGCATAATATGATTAGGAATAGTCAGCATGGCTTTTTTAAAGGCAGGTCATGCCTTACAAGCCTGATTGAATTTTTTGAGGATGTGACTAAACACATTGATGAAGGAAGAGCAGTAGATGTGGTATATATGGATTTCAGCAAGGCATTTGATAAGGTACCCCATGCATGGCTTATTGATAAAGTAAGGAGGCATTGGATCCAAGGGGAACTTGCTTTGTGGATCCAGAATTGGCTTGCACACATAAGGCAAAGAGTGGTTGTGGATGGGTCATATTCTGCATGGAGGTTGGTGATCAGTGGTGTGCCTCAGGGATCTGTTCTGAGACCCCTAAGCTTCGTGATTTTTATAAATGACCTGTATGAAGAAGTGGAGGGATGGGTTAGTAAATTTACTGATAACACAAAGGCTGGGGGTGTTGTGGATAGTGTGGAGGGCAGTAGGAAGTTACAGTGGGACATTGACAGGATGCAAAACTGGGCTGAGAAGTGGCAAATGGAGCTCAACCCAGATAAGTGTAAGGTAGTTCATTTTGATAGATCAAATATGATAGCAGAATATAGTACTAAAGGTAAGACTCTTGGCAGTGTGGAGGATCAGAGGGATCTTGGGGTCCGATAAGATTTACAAATGTGTTGCCTGGATTGGGGAGAATGCTTCTGAGAATATGTTGAGTGAACTTGACCTTTTCTCCTTGGAGTGACAGAGGATGAGAGGTGAGGTGATAGAGGTGTATAAGATAATGAGAGGCATTGATTGTGTGTATAGTCAGAAGCTTTTTCCCAAGGCTGAAATGGCTAACATGAGAGGGCACAGTTTTAAGGTGCTTGGAAGCAGGTACAGAGGAGATGTCAGGGGTAAGTTTTTTACGCAGAGGGTGGTGAGTGTGTGAAATGGGCTGTCGGTGATGGTGGTGGAGGCAGATACAATAGGGTCTTTTAAGAGACTCTTGGATAGGTACATGGAGCTTAGAAAAATAGGGCTATGGGTGACCCTAGGTAATTTCTAAAGTAAGTACATGTTCAGCACAGCATTGTGGGCTGAAGGGCCTGTATTGCGCTGTAGGTTTTCTATGTTTCTATAAAACACTGGGAAAGTGATAACTGGAATATGGCTGGACCCTGAGAATTTAAAAATGCACGAGTACTAACATTGTATATTATGGTTTCCTGTTTCTTAAGAAAATGGAACATAATAAGATGAAGTCATGATCAAGAAAAAAACAGTGAAAACTTGTTAATACAGTTATTATATCAGCTATACACTTTAGATTAGTAATTAGACCTATTTTGCAATAGGCTTAATATTTGAGACCTGAAACTAACTGCTTGGATCTTCCTGTGGAATGTGGGATTCCACCTCTCATTGGTTGGACAAGTTTCCAATAGTTCCTTCATGGAATTTCTTCCTAAGGTAGGTTTCCTTCATTGATTTGGCCTTTAAGCAGAAGGCAAAAAAAAATTGAACACAAATTCAGACATGCTTATGAAAGTAAATAATTGGCTGTAAAATGGTTTAGGATGTCCTGGAATATTGTCTTTCATAGTCAGCCATCAGCCACTGGTACATAGTGCTCTGGCAAATATATTGAGATATACAAAATTGTTTTCAATATTCTATTTGTTTATAAATCATTCTAAGTCATTCCATTAAATGTTTTGAGATTTTTCTTCTTCAAAACTAATCCCACTAGTTACATAATTGGTTATTGGCAATGAGGTCAAAACATAACATAATTACTGATAAATCAATACAACATGTTAACCCTTAAGCCCAATTTCATGCATTCGGTTTTGATAAACTACATTTCATGAGTGAATTTTAGAGATGTTCCATTTTTCATCACACATTCAAGCTAATGTGCCAGGCACTGTGATTGATCAGACATGCATGAAAGAACATGTCTTCTGTTCTTGAACTAGGCTGCCAATCTAAACAAAGCAGCTGTCAACATATTTACACAATTGGATATGCTAGATTGTTTTAGGCAAAGACAGAGGATTTTACTATTGTCTCTGTGTGGGTTTGAGAGCAGATGAGACCATATTCTGTTGAAATCAGCATTTTTTTAGGAATCAAACTTCAACGTATTAGATTCTCCATTTGACTCCAGCACATTAGGCTGCTTGCAATCCAACCCCTCAGGAGAGACAGCTTGCTAATGAATGTTATTCCACCAATCAGAGACACATTTGCATGCACATTTGAGTTTAGACTGAAGTGCACAGGTTTCCCCAGGTGACTTGAGACTAAAAACAAAGTGAGCAAATAGCAGCATCTGGGTGGACGGACACTAACTCAGGGAAGAGGAATGACAAAAAATGATGAGTATCCACAGATGCTTTCTTGCTCGCTTGTGATTATCTGGGAATTATCAGACATGGGACATCTTTTAGGGGTTATGGATTATGAATAGTAGGCATTAATTTACAAACAATAACCATTCAGTCTTCAAAAAACCTGTTGACATGTAAAATACAAGCAGTTATCTGTTTTGAAATTAAAAAGCATCTACAGATACCCACAGCAGAGGGGATTGGGGTGGGCTGGCCATCCAAGAGATCTGGTTTGTACAGTGATGTAACCATTCTCATCTGCACTAGCTGAACATAGGACAATGGTTCTATGTCAATTGGCCTACATCAAACAAAGCACCTACAGCTTAAACAACAACACACACGAAATGCTGGTAGAACACAGCAGGCTAGGCAGCATCTATAGGGAGAAGCGTTGTCAACGTTTCGGGCCGAGACCCTTCGTCAGGACTCTCGGCCCGAAACGTTGACAGTGCTTCTCCCTATGGGTGCTGCCTAGCCTGCTGTGTTCTACCAGCATTTCGTGTGTGTTGTTGTTTGAATTTCCAGCATCTGCAGATTTCCTCGTGTTTGCACCTACAGCTTAAGTTATTTTACACCCTTCTTCCTAAGATCCTAGGTTTAGCATAGCAAACATGGTCACAGGTGTACTTGCTCAATGAATAACTGGGTTATTTGTGTATTCATTGAATCATCACTCAAAATATTAGTTTATGGTGTATGGTTCTCTATCTTTAGAAGCTTTAAGACAATTCTTGCGAATTAGTTTGTCCCCATACAAGTGTATGAACCTCGAGAACATCATGTATGAACATCAGTCACAATACGCACACATTATAAATATGTATTTTAATGGAACAGTTTATCAGACACCAAATGCTGAGGTAAGCAAGGCTTTGTAGTTTTTGAAATGGTATCAACTCACCTACTGTTTCTTCTGTCCTTTACTGAGAGAGTTGCCAGGAGAAAGACTGTTGTGATGAATAAAGACTTTTATATCATCATCTTCAATGGCTAAGATCACAGCCACATTAGTGAGGAAGATGGAGCGTATTTCTTCATGTTTAATTATTGGAAGTGGTTGGACCTCTTGCTGCCTTATATGGGGAAAAATACAAGTAGGAGTGCATCTGTTTGTTGCAGGTGTACACCTGCTTCAATGAAGGACAGCGATGGAGAAGGGACCGGTGGAGACTAGAGAAAGAAGAGGAGTAGGTGAAAGGACAGTGTCAGGGAGGGAGCAATGAAGCAGAGAACAGTGAGGAACAATTGAACAAGGGAAGCAGCAGGGAGGAAGCGAGCAGTGGGGAAGAGAGCATAGTTGAGGGAGTAGTGGAAAGGGAGCAGTGGGCAAACTGCTAGTGTATCAACTACCATAATCAAAGTCTTCCAAACTTTGAAGTCAGTTTGCTCCACCAGCAGCACATTCATAAACCATGAAGTGCTTAGAGCCTCAGAACATATCAAATATGTTGTTGAACTTGTTCTATTCTTTCATGCTCAGAATGGAGATTCAAATGATTACCCCTTTAAGTACAACAAATGAGATCATGTCATATGGGCTACTATTTCATCTACTGCTGCCCAAAGATAACATTATATCATGTTAGACTTTTTCACAACTCTATACATTCTTAACCCAATGTGATTGGTCTGAAGTACAGTCACAGTTATAATCTTGGAAATGTAAGAACCACATTGCTTTCTTTTGGTGGCAGCACCTCGTAGTCCATCCTGGACATCATATAGAACCATAGAACCATAGAACATTACAGCACAGAAACAGTCCTTTTGGCCCTTCTTGGCTGTGCTGAACCATTTTTCTGCCGAGTCCCACTGACCTGCACCTGGGTCATATCCCTCCAAACCCCTCTCATCAACCTGTCCAGTTTTTCTTAAATGTCAAAAGTGAGCCCGCATTCACCACTTCATCTGGCAGCTCATTCCACACTCCCACCACTCTCTGCATGAAGAAGCCCCCCTAATGTTCCCTTTAAACTTTTCCCCCTTCACCCTTAATGCATGACCTCTGTTTTTTTTCCTCCCCCGGCCTCAGTGGAAAAAGCCTGCTTGCATTCACTCTATCTATACCTATCATAGTTTTATACACCTCTATCAAATCACTCCTCATTCTCCTACACTTTAGGGAATAAAGTCCTAACCTATTCAACTTTTCTCTGTAACTCAGTTTCTCAAGTCCCAGCAACATCCTTGTAAACCTTCTCTGCACTCTTTCAACCTTATTAATATCCTTCCAGGTGACCAAAACTGCACACAATACTCCAAATTTGGTCTCATCAATGTCTTATACAACCTCACCATTACATTCCAACTCTTATACTCAATACTTTGATTTATAAAGGCCAATGTACCAAAAGCTCTCTTTACGACCCTATCTACTTGTGACGCCACTTATAGGGAATTATGTATCTGTACTCCCAGATCCCTCTGTTCTACTGCACTCCTCAGTGTCCTACCATTTACCTTGTATGTTCTACCTTGGTTTGACCTTCCGAAGTGCAATACCTCACACGTGTCTGCATTAAACTCCATCTGCCATTTTTCAGCCCATTCTTCCAACTGGTCCAATTCCCTCTGCAAGCTTTGTAAACCTTCCTCACTGTCCACTGCACCTCCAATCTTTGTATCATCAGCAAATTTGCTGGTCCAATTTGCCACATTATCATCCAGATCATTGATATAGATGACAAATAACAATGAACCCAGCACTGATCCCTGTGGCACACCACTAGTCACAGGCCTCCACTCAGAGTAGCAATCCTCCACTACCACTCTCTGGCTTCTTCCATTGAGCTCTAATCATTTATTTTTACCCTCGTTCCACTATCTACTCTGGCACTCTGGTTCCCATCCCCCTGCATATCTAGTTTAAACCCTCCCCAATAACACTAGCAAGCCTCCCTGCAAGGATATTGGTCCCCTTGTAGTTCAGGTATAACCCGTCTCTCTTGTACAGGTCCCACCTGCCCCAGAAGAGGTCCCAATGATATAGAAATCTGAAACCCTGCCCCCTACACCAGTTTCTCAGCCACATGTTCATCCTCCAGAGCATCCTACTCTTACCCTCACTGGCACGTGGCACAGGTAGCAATCCAGAGATTACTACCCTCGAGGTCCTGTTTTTCAACTTCCTACCAAGCTCTCTGTACTCACTCTTCAGGACCTCCTGGCTCTTTCTACCTATGTCATTGGTACCGACGTGTACCACGACATCTGGCTGATCACCCTCCCATTTCAGAATGCTGTGCACGCGATCAGAGACATCCCTGACCCTGGCACCCAGGAGGCAACAAACCATCCGGGAGTCTCTGTCACGACCACAGAATCTCCTGTCTGTACCCCTGACTATGGAGTCCCACTATCACTACTGCTCTCCTCTTCTTCTTCCCCCCTTCTGCACTGCAGAACCAGACTCAGTGACAAAGATCCAGCTGCTGCAGCTTGTCCCAGGTAAGCCATTCCTCCCAACAGTATCCAAATTGGTATACCTGTTCTGGCGGGGAATGGCCACAGGGGAACCCTGCACTACCTGCCCTTTCCCCTTCTCTCGCCTGACGGTAACCCAATTACCTGTGCCCTGTTCCTTAAGTGTAACTACCTCCCGGAAGCTACTATCTATAAACTGCTCATTCTCCCAAATGATCTGGAGGTCATCCAGCTCCTGCTCCAGTTCCCTGACTTGGTCTGTTAGGAGCTGCAGCTGGATGCACTTCTTGCAGATATCGTTGTCAGGGAGACCGGAGGTCTCCCTGACTTCCCACATCCTGCAAGAGGAGCATTCCAACTTCCTGCCTGGCATTTCTTCTAGTCTGAACAAAAAAATCCAGGACATTAATTGTTTGAAAATCCATGGAATAAATTTCAGAGGTAAAACAATACACAGGTGGGACTTCCTACTAAGGTCTCCTGGTAACAATTGTTCTTTGGCCACAAAACATCATCAGAACTTGACATGCATATGCTTGAGAAAGGACATTGGATCTGGGCACATGGTTCTGAAATCCATATGGGAGAAAAAGGTTTAAGTGGTGGCTGGGCAGCTTGTGACAGATTTGGGTAGGCCTAGCAGTTGTCCTGACCTGCCTTCCAAAACTTTGGATTAGAACCTTGAGCTGACATCTTGACTCAGTTCTAAAAATGAGTTGAGTCAAGTCATACCTCGGGACTGGAGCACATAATGTAAACGAGACACTTCAGTAGAGTGCAGTTTAGTGCAGGATGTTGTATTTTTGGAAGTTTATTGCATTTAGGATATGAGGATAGACTAGAGGGCATGGACATTAGTTGGGTCATTCTTCAAAAACCATGGTTTAAAAAAAAGATGAACTGATATTGGAGACAGTTTTATTAAATAAAACCTTCTGGCTACATGAAATGTAGAAAATGACAACTTAATCAACATAACAAGAGTCTACAATTTAAAAATTAATTAGTTCCTTGTTAAGTGCTTTGACAAAATACCTGTAATTACATGGTAATATTCATAAATTCAGGACATACCCAATCATTTCAAGTAGGGTTAAAGTATATTCACAGTTGTCATACAGGAAATCAGTGGGGAATTTTCACATATTAAATCTCAAAAGCAGTCAAGATCCATGTTTTTTTTGTAATATTAATTAATGGATAAATATTGACAATGGGAAATAACTCTCCTGTTCTCCTGAAAAGTGCCATGGAATCTTTTACATTCCTCTGAGAGTGCAAATGGCCTTTGTTTAAAGGTTCGTCTGGAATTAGCATGTGACAATACAACCCTTCCTCAGTGCTACACTTTGGTATTCAATGTAACTTGACTCTAAAGCCATCCTGCAAGTTCGAAATAGATACAGGAAATGCTGAAAATAGAAGGTTAGGCACCACTTGTGAAGATTGAAAAACAGAGTTAATATTTCAGATCAATCAACCGGGAAAAGTTTGAAATTCCAACTTTTGAAAAGGAGCAAATGTGGAGAAGGGTGGGGGAACAAAGGAGAAGGTCTATGAGAGGGTGGAGACTAAAACAGATTGAATCCAACAAAGATGGTGGTGAAATCTTCGAAATAATAATTGCTCTGTCTTGGGGGAACTATATATGTAAAAAGACAAATGAAGTATGAGAAGAGAGAGACAAGAAACTGAATGTTGAAAATGTAGGAAGTATGATTAATATCTGTTAAGGAGTGTCAAAAAGGAAGGGGACCTTATAGTGAGTTTCATATGGGCCAAAGTGTAAAGTCAGAGTAGGAATAGAATAGTGAATAAAAATGAAAGGTAACTGGAAATTCATAGCCACACTGGTGGACTGAACAAAGACGCTCCAAAAAACTGCCATCCATTTTCATTTGTTTCCTCAGAATTGAGAAGCCCACCCTTTCGTGCCACATCTGGATGGAGTATTTAGGTCACTGAGCAGTGGCAAGATGTAAAAGGTAATATGTTACATTCATGTCAGTTGAAAAGGGGAGTAGGCAGCTTGGAGACAGAAGAGTGGACCAGAGCATCAGAAAGGGAATGGTACCTCCAGAATGATGGAAATGCTGGGGATGGTAGGATGTGTCTTGTGGCACCATGTTAGAGTTGTCAGAATTGACAGAGGATAATCTGAATCTGGAGCTGGTAGAGTGAAAGTTAGGTTAAGAGAACCCCTATCATTGTTCCGGGTGGGAGGAGGGGGAGGAAGTGTGGAAAATGGAACAGATGTGACTGACAGCCCATAAAGTAGAGGAGAAAATGAAATATGATTGAGGAAAGTGGAAGTCATACCAGAGGCAGTAGCGTGGAAAGAGGCTTTATCATATTAATGTGATGGACATGAAGAGAGAGAATAGAGTAGAGTCCTTACAGAAAACGCTGTGGGAAGAGGTGTGGTGAAGGTAACTGCAAGTGTAGTGCACACCAGTCATTGCTCAATTGCCTCCTCTTAAATAGAAATAGAAATGTGAAGAGAAGGAAGGATCAATGTTGGACCAGCTAAGAATAAAATAACATTGAAACAAGCAGCAGGAGTGATAAATCTTTACCACTAATTATTATTATGTACTAGAGCAGGAAATAGCACTTCTACAGTTCTCATGCACTAAAACAAGAGGTTGAGGGAAGGCAAATTAATAAGACTGAAACAAGGGCTGTTCCACATATCCCACTAAAGAACACGTAATGCTTGGGAGGTTCCCATAGTTACCAATGGAGACATGGCTAATCATTCAGGAACCCTGAGGATGTGAAAGTCTGTTTAAAATGAAAGTAATTTCTGATGATACGCATTAGCTTGAAACATTAATTCTGTTTCTCTCAGTAGGAGTTCACTAACCTGCTGTGTATTAGCAACATAGGCTTCATTTCAAATTATATGTTGTATAAATGCAATTGTTACTTTCTGTTTCTCATATGATAAAACACACTTGCACACAATTGAATCTTCCATTCAAGAGATGACAGAAACAACAACCAGATGTGCCTGGAGTTCTATCTGCTATGAGTTGTTCTCAAAAGATTATATAGATATAGGAGCAGAAGGAACAGAGGCAGCTATAGACCAATCATTCCATTGAACTTCCTGGCCATTCAATAAGATGATGGTTAATTCAAAATTGGTGTCAATATACGCAAACATTTTGTACTCCGCCTCAGAAATTTATTTTGTTTCAGATACAGGTACAGTAAGGTGACCTGACTGTTACAGAATGGGATTAATTTCCACACAACAATATTTACCCACTGCATGGTTTCGAGTGAAGTACATGAGCGTTGCTAATCTTTTTGACAATGACAATCTTGTTTCAGCCTGGTGCAAGCAGTGATGTAAAATCCAGTAATGTGACTGGTGGAGTTCAACTACCTGTACCACTGTGTCTATCAGCCATTGTAACATTAGACACTCAACTCATAAAAACTGAGTGACCTTTTCTTCTCCTCATTGCAAAGTGCAACACAGCTCATCATTGCTGTGTTTCACAGCAGGCTAGGTTAAAGATTACAAATGGAATAATAATATGGCAATATATAGGTAGATTTTGTTTTATTTTTGTTTGATCTAAGAAAAATACAGTTTGTTCATCTCCACTTTTAGTTTTGTTATTGAATTTTCCAACTGAAGCAGTGATTTATTTACATTTCTTGCAATTAAGCATATTAGTAGACTATACTTCCTCCTACCTGACTTCCAGTAAGGAAGCCCTTGCACATTCCCAGTTCTCTGACTCAGTTGCCTCCACTTCTATGATCAGATTTTTCATACAGATGCCTCAGGTGTGTTTCTTCTTGCTGAACTATAGTTTGACCCTGCAACAGCTGATAGAGCTATTGAACACATCTGATCTATTTCCTGCACCCTTGCTTTCAAATCCTCTCCTTCTAGATGGAACATGGATATAATTTCTTTGCTCCTTGCCTTGCAACCTGCTGGCCTTGAGATTCAGTGAATTATCCTTCAAGACTTCCAGCAGTTGCAACAAGATATCATGTGTGGACATGTCTTTCCCTCCCCTTCCAACATTTTGTAGGGAGATTCCCTTTGGATCTTCCAGCTCATCACGCGCACATTTTTCATTCCATTTTTATATGCTATAACAAGAGATGCCACATTTGTCATTTCACCTCTTTCTTTCCAGCCCTCCAGGAACGCAAGCTGTGTTTGCCAGCGGGGCACTTCTAATCTAGTCTACTGTATTCAGTGTTCATAATGTCATCTTCTCTGTATTGAAAAAGCACAGACACAGATTTGGGTGCACACTTTGCAGAACATCTGCATTCAGCTCACAAGAGTGACCATGATCTTCCTGCCACTTTAACACAACAGCCCACTTCCTTTCTACAATATCCGTTTCTGGACTCCCGCAGTTATAACAACGTCCATGATTCAGGTAGGAAGGAAGCATATAACAAAGGAGTGTGATTCAGATAGCTCTCTCTGTTTGCCTAAGAACTAGCAATTCTGTCAGAGGTTATCCATTTGTAAATATTCATTACATTTTTTGCTCTCCATTAGCATGGCCTATATTCTTTTGTGCTTTCTCTCTCTAACTGCTTTCACACAGATTTTAACTTCCCTTATTCATGTTAACTGCCATTATTAAATCCAAAATACAGATCGCTAAAGTGTTACTAAAGGAAATTATTCCATGGCAACTTCAGTTTAACTCAATTAGAGATGATCCAATATGTTCTTATACCACCTTGACCTCCATTGTTCCCCACCTCCACTGTCCTCCATATCTACTCTGAAACTAAAAGCTAAATTTCTGAGAAGTTTCCCTTGTTTGCAATCCTGATGAAGGGTTTTTGACTTTGAAATGTCAATTTTAGAACACTAGAACACTAGAATACTACAGCACAGCACAGGCTGTCAGCCCTCCATGTTGTGCCGACCCATATATTCCTTTAAAAAAGTACTAAACCCACACTACCCCGTAACCCTCTATTTTTCTTTCATCCATGTGCCTGTCTGAGGCTCTTAAATACCCCTAATGTTTTAGCCTCCACCACCATCTCGGGCAAGTCATTCCAGGTGCCCACAACCCACTGTGTAAAAAACTTACCCCTAATGTGTCCCCTAAACTTCCCTCCCTTAACTTTGTACATATGCTCTCTAGTGTTTGCTATTTGTGCCCTGGGAAACAGGTACTATTATCCACCCTATCCATGCCTCTCATAATCTTGTAGACCTCTATCAAGTCCCCTCTCATCCTTCTACTCTCCAAAGAGAAAAGTCCCAGCTCTGCTAACCTTGCTTTATAAGAATTGTTTTATAATCCAGGCAACATCCTGGTAAATCTCCTTTGCACCCTCTCCATAGCTTCCACATCCTTCCTATAATGAGGTGACCAGAACTGAACACAGTACTCTGTGTGGTCTCACCAGAGATTTGTAGAGTTGCAATATGACCTCTCTACTCTTGAACTCAATCCCCCTATTAATGAAGCCTAGCATCCATTGGCCTTCTTAACTATCCTATCAACCTGTGCAGCGACCTTGAAGGATGTATGGATTTGAACTCCAAGGTCCCTCTGTTCATCCACACTCTTAAGTAACCGACCATTAACCCTGTACTCAGCCTCCTGGTATGTCCTTCCAAAATGCATCACCTCACACTTGTCCGGATTGAATTCCATCTGCCATTTTTCTGCCCAACTCTGCATCCTGTCTATATCCTCTTGTAACCTCCGACAACCTACAGCTCCATTCACAACTCCTCAATTCTGTTTCTCTTTCCAAAGATATTTCCTGATCTCCCAAGTGTTTCCAAGAATTTTTTTAAATTTTATTTCCACTTCCAAGTACAGACAGGTCTTCCTTTTGGTTAATTGGGCCATTGGTTAATCAAGGCAGTCACTCATTTGGGACAACTCTTAAAGAACAAAAACTAATCAAGAAAATAGGTAGAATTCCCTTCATTTAATTGGGACATCAGTCAAGTCAAGTTGTTTTTTATTGTCATTTTGACCATAAACTGCTGGTACAGCACACAATAAAAACAAAACAATGTTCCTCCAGGACCATGGTGCTACATGGAACAAGACAAAACCTACACTAGACCATGTGAAACAACTCAAGGCTACACTAGACTACGTAAAACAATACAAAAACTACACTAGACTACAGACCTACACAGGACTACATAAAGTGCACAAAACAGTGCAGGGAAGTACAATAATTAATTAATTAATTAATTAATTAATAATAAACAAGTCAATAGACACAGTAGAGGACAAATTTCAATATAATAATAAATTATGTAGATGTCAATCTAGATTCTGGGTATTGAGGAGTCTGATGGCTCAGGGGGAAGAAACTGTTGCACAGAAATTGTTCTGAGAGCTCGAGTGCTTTGGTACCTTTTTCACAATGCTGTTAGCTTTGCGGTTGCAGCGTGTAGTGTAAATGTCTGTAATGGCGGGAAAAAAGATCCCAATGACCTCACCATCCGCTGCAGGGTCTTGCGATCTGAGACGGTGCAATTCCCAAACCAGGCAGTGATGCAGCTGTTCAGGATGCTCTTGATACATCCTCTGTAGAATGTGGTGAGGATGGGAGTTGGGAGATAGACTTTCCTCAGCCTTCGCAGAAAGTAGAGATGCTGCTGGGCTTTCTTGGCTATGGAGTTGATGTTGAGGGATCAGGTGAGATTCTCCACCAGGTGAACACCAAGAAATTTGGTGCTCTTAACAATCTCAATGGAGGAGCCATTAATGTTCAGCGGAGAGTGGTCACTCCATACTCTCCTGAAGTCAACAACCATCTTTTTTGTCTTGTTCACATTCAGAGACAGGTTGTTGGCTCTGCACCAATCCGTTAGCCGTTGCACCTCCTCTCTGTAAGCTGACTTGTTGTTCATACTGATGAGACCCACCACGGTCGTGTCATCGGTGAACTTGATGTTATGATTCGAGCTGTGTGTTGCAGCACAGTCGTGGATCAGCAGTGTGAACAGTAGTGGACTGAGCACACAGCCCTGGGGGGCCCCCGTGCTCAGTGTGATGGTGTTGGAGATGCTGCCTCTGATCCGGACTGACTGAGGTCTCCCAGTCAGGAAGTCTAGGATCCATTTTCAGAGGGAGGTGTTCAGGCCCAGTAGGCTCAGCTTTCCAATCAGTTTCTGAGGGATGATTGTGTTGAATGCTGAACTGAAGTCTATGAACAGCATTCAAACGTACATGTCTTTTTTGTCCAGGTGGGTTAGGGCCAGGTGGAGGGTGGTGGCGATGGCGTCGTCTGTTCAGTGGTTGGGATGACATGTGAACTGCAGGGGGTCCAGTGAGGGGGGTAGCAGGGTCTTTATGTGTCTCATGACAAGCCTCTCGAAACACTTCATGATGATGGATGTGAGTGCAACTGGACGGTAGTCGTTGAGGCAGGACACTGAAGACTTCTTTGGCACGGGGACAATGGTGATGGTCTTGAAGCACGTTGCAATGATGGCGCTGCTCAGGGAGATGTTGAAGATGTCAGTGAGAACATCTGTCAGCTGGTCTGCACATCCTCTGAGCACTCTGCCAGGAATATTGTCTGGTGCAGCAACCTTCCATGGGTTTACCACACTTAGAGTTCTCCTCACGTCGGCCACAGTAAGACACAACACCTGGTCATTGGGAGGAGGACTGGTCTTCCTCACCACCACATCATTTTCCACCTCAAAATGAGCCTATGTTGCTTCATTGTGACAGAAAGCTTTGCAGAACAGTTTCTACCAAGTGTCACTTGTGTGTCTTGTGTGGATGTTAGAAACTACTCCATGCTCAGAGCAAACAGTTACATTATCAGGTTTAAAAAAAACAACGGATGCAATTGAATAAAACATTGTAGCAGAACGCCAAAGTGGGAAATATGAAGCTGAGGAATGTGTTGAAGATAACACATCTGAATTCAAGCTAGTGATTACATAGGATGCCAGGAAACTTTATTGTTGGATTATAACACTACTTCATGCAGGAAGGCAAGAAGGCAGTCCATTATCTGCACTAGGTGTCTGCGCTGATTTTGTTCATTTACAGTCAATTAAAGGAATATGGCCATGTACAATGGACTAATTCCTCCATTGATAACTATTAGGAACTAATATGTAGTTTCATAGTACTGTAGTAGTATTGATAGTGTTCTAATTTGTTCTATATTTCATTTAAATAAACAATTTGTAACTCAGTTAAATGGTAGTTTGACTTTTTATACCTCTTTGACTATTTCCATGAAGCTTCAGCTAATTGGTGTGACTGCATAATTGGGCCAAAATGTACTTGCCTTGATGTGTCCCAGTTAATCAGAATCCACTGTCTAAATGTCCAAGTGCAGCAGGTAAAGCAATGCTGCAAAGTGAGCATATGAAATTTATTTGTTTCCTGTCATTTGTACTTCCTCCAGGTACACCATGGTAGATACTGAGAATAGATATGATTTCCCCGCCTTGGATAAGATACGTTCATGATTGCAGCAACATTTCACCAGTTTGATCTCATGGATGGTGAGTTTGCCATAAAAACAGGGATTGAGCAGATTAGCCAAAAGGGTGATTTCACTGGAATGCTCAGCTGGACATGAACAGGAAAGAGACAAGTGAACACAAATGCTGGAGGAAATGAATAGATGCAACAGCATATGAAAAGCCCTGCCAGACTCACCAGCAGGCATCAACACCATGCCTCACTGGTGGTGAGAGGACCCTTCCTTCTTGCATGCTCCGAGCATCACCCCCACCACAGGCGACCTGTGAGATGACTGTACTGGGGACAAGATCAGTCTTTTGTCGGCCCTGGCTTTGCAACAAGGGTGTGGAGAATGATGCCTGTGTAATTGTTCATTCTGGACAGCTGTGTGACAAAGCACTCTCTGATACATGGGTTGTTCACGAGGATGCACACGCAGACGATCATCAGGCACTGCTGAAAGATCATCAACTCAGTAAAAGAAGCTCTTTGGTCTGCCCAAAACTTGTTGGTCTGTCAATACATTGATTTGTCTGTGCAGTAATGCTGCCAACTGGCACATTCCAGGCTGGAGGATTACGTGCTGAGGGGCACACTGTAATCAGAGCAACCACTGCAAGGACTTGGTGAGAAAGGACGATGGTATATCATTATTTCACTGCTGGACAAGGAGTGGTAGGGTTGGTGAAGGAAGCCCCTTAATGACTGTAGTAGTGTACCACCTCAGGGGGCCACCTGAGTAGCAACGGCTCTATTGGATTTAATAAGTGTAGTAGAGCACTAGTTAGTGCATTGTCTATTGAATATAAGAATGAAAAGGCATTGCTGTGTAGTTTATTCTTCAGGGGAAAGGAACTGTCTAGATTGCTACTGATCCTTATCCCTACAAACACTGATCAACCACTGAGTACCTCTAGCGGATTGTTGCTTAAAAGGGGAGATACAGTGTTGAACTTAGTATTTACAGGCTGGAAGTGGAATGAAAAGAAAAAGGAAAATAGATTAAATATATATAACACCCTGGGAAAGGTTTCACTGCTAAAATAATGGTCTTTCTGTAGAAGCAGTGTTTAGGTTATGGTTGGAGATAATGGGTGCTTTGGAATGCGAGCTGTCCAATGAAGGGAGTGTGTTTTTCATGTTGTGAGCGGGGTTTTTTTTGGTTCGGCAGCAGATGAAGGGAGAATGTGCCAGAGAGAAATGGTCATAGGACTCGACCCGGAGCAGGGACATGATTCGACGAAGCCCGGGGAGATCGAAGGAGGATCAGCGAAGGGGAAACCGTGAACTCCAACTGGTGCACGTTAGACTGTTTCATTAAAATGGGCCCTTTTCTTTATTTTGCTTTTTCTTTTCTAACCCTTTAGTCAAATCAAGAATTTTAAAGCTAAATTGTTTAATTGTATGCAGTGTACTGTCCGTTATTTCATGGTACTAATTTGTAACAGGGTAACGGATCATGCAGCATCCACACCATCAGGGAGTTTTGGTGGACTTGCACCTAAATCTCCCACGTTTGGCGGGGTTGAAGATTGTAATCCCCAGACTTACGCAGCCAACAGAACCAGAGTGTCTCATATATTAAAATAGGAAGTATCCTTACAGGAGGTTTGTTGAAATTTGTGGGAAAGAATGCAGGCAGGAAGAGAGAAGAGATGTTAAATAGCTAGAGAAAGCATCTCACTGTAGGAGCATCAGAGAAGTATAGAAATAAACATAGAAAAAGGAAGGAATATGCACTTTGTGAAAATACTGTACTGATTAACCAAATCGGCAGAGAGGCAGGTCTTTTGTGAATCTCATGAACTCCCTCACATTGAAAAAATGCCATTTAAACAAAATTAACATGGCTACCTTAGCTTTCTACTAACTTGGTTTGAATTTGAAACCATAACTTGACAGAGAGATGGAAGCCATCTAAACCTATCACCACTCGGTGATAAAAGTTAACTTATAATGCAGACTCAACTCTTCAAAGTCTCATACTTGCAGAACCCTTAGAGGCAAACAGCAAAAAAGAAATATGAGTTTTAAGAATTTCAAGTAATTTAATAAAACTATAGCATTTAGCAATTTAAGTAACCATTCTAGTATTCTGGAACTGACTGACCTTGTTAATGAACGTGGTTTGTGACCCAGCTACTCTTGACCATAAAACATAGGAACAGAATTAGGCCACTCGGCCTATTGAGTCTGCCTCATTAAATAATGGATGAAGTAATTTTCACCTGTCAAATTTAAATGCAGTGATTTGTGGATTATGACAAATGAGTTCCCTGCAATATTTGTAATAATTTAAACATTTTATAAAGCAATAACATTAATATTTGATCAGACTTTGTGCACATTGGAAGCTGTAAGACTGCCATAAAGAGGTGAAAATGAGACCCACAACCCCTTATTTTAAAGGAATAGAAAACAACTGCACAAAGATGCTTGTTCATAACAGATAATATAAAATGATTTCCTACAGACCTGACTCTGACAATTTTATTACTCTTGTCTCAAACCAGTTTTTTTTATTTAATGGTAAACCATGCTAATTACCTCTGTTTGTATTTGTTTTATTCTTGAAGCTAATGGGAAAAAATTAATTATATGAATAACGGCAATATATCAGTGTCTTGGGTGCAACTTTCTGGGCAATGCCCATTATAATTACCACTGTGAATGATAAATTTAAAAGGAAGCATTGAATTAAGGACAGAAAATAAGTCTTTTGACTTCCCTATGATAACAGCAGATAACTGGGAGGTTACCCACTTCTGTGGCAAGTATGTGAATATGGCATTAATTCCAGCTTTAGTGAATCACTTGTAGTAGTATTAGACAAAATAATTGATCACCAACACACTCAGTTCATAGATAAGTGGGGCTGGAGCAGAAAAGTCTGCAAAGCCTCAGTAATCTATTAGAAGTCCTGTCAACAGCAGCAGAAAGATTTATGTTTTCTCTCCTCAGCCTCCATAACGCACACTGAGCTATCACCTCAGGTCACAGCTAATCAGATTATAGAAAGATTAATGGTGGAAAATAATTTACTTTCATTGATGAGATACAACAACCTCTGAAAATACAGGTTTTCAAATAAGCCATCTAAGGAAGAAAATGGTATTGCTGTAATATGTTTAGTTTTTGCTGTGTCACCGAGAAAAAATAGAACTGTATTGTCTCCTTTAATTTCACACTGACAGAGACTAAAGTAACTGTACATCTGTACTTCAGTAGATAGTGTACAATCCAATGTAAGAACAATGGATAAAATTCTTTATCAAGCTACTTCTGTTTTAATTTTTAATTGTGAATGCACAGTTTGAAGTTCATGGTAAGACTAATCTAGGGAAACTTATAACCTAACAAAAATATTATATTAAATATGATTGTTTTTTACTGTCACAAATATTTTATCTTCATATTTGACTTCTAGGAAGTAGTTAGTTAACTTTTTATTTGAGTAACAATATATAATTTAGTTCAGCTCTGGGTGCCGACATACCAGGTCAGATATTTTGTTAATCAGAAATGATTTGACTACAAGAGTTTTAAATTTACTTTGCATTTGCAAATAATTGAAGTTATTATAAACAAACATCATTAGCAGTAGCATTAATAGATTGATTGCATTATGTAGGTGTTTCCATGTAATAGAAGAGTCAGAATGGTTCACAGAGGAGAGTATGAGCAAAAAGGTAAGGGGGTGCCACTGTAAGTATGCTTAAAAATATAAGTTTCAAGGATTTTGTTAAAGAGGGGAAGAGAAGCACAATGGGTGTACTTGAAGACAAAGTTCAAAGAGTGAAGCCCGAATACCTAAAAACTCCTTCACTTGAGCAGAAGGAGATGGGGATAGGAAAAGTGAAGTTCTGTAATAAGTTGACAAAGTTAGGAAGCAGTTGCATGAATGTATGTAATGTGGAACTGAGATGTGGAGCTCAGTGAGCAAGTGCTCAAGATTTGGGAGGAGAACAGCGATTACTAGATTGTTGAAGTGAGTATGACTAGAAGTTAGAAAACAGTGAGGAGGGTGATCTACTATTAAGCAGGAGGTTCAATGTGTTCCATCTTGATCTGACACTATGAGTATTTCTCATGAGATCCCTGATGATAACAAAAAAAAACTCAGTTTGCATATTAGAAAAAAAGCTGTGTTGCTGAATTCTACACAATTCTAGAATAACACAACCAATTATTTAAGTTAACATTACCTGAGCAAAGAAACGTAATCAATCAATATATTTGTTATAAATTTTAAAAGTTACTTTCAGCTAATGAAGGAAGACCTTAAGGAGATTGACTGGTACTTAAACACTAAGATCCCGAGTTATGATTAAATGTTACATCTGAGTTTGAAAAGTAAGTAAATGGGCAAAGGCTAAAATGTTTATATCACAGAGGTATAGAAGTAAAATCTGTATCAGCTTGCCTATGCAGGTTGATCCTTGGGGGTGGCATGGTACCAGAGCAGTTAGCATAACATTATTGCAGCACCAATGACCCAGCTTCAATTCCCTCCCCTGGCTGTAAGGAGTTTGTACGTTCTCCCTGTGACCAAGCGGGTTACTTCCAGGTACTCCAGTTTTCCTCCCGCATTCCAAAGACATAAGGGGAATTAGGTTAATTGGTCACGTGGGTGCAATGGGATGGCACAGGACTGTTGGCCTGGAAGGGTCTGTTACTGTACTGCATCTCCAAATAAACATGCTTCATTTTCCAAGCAGAGTTCTAAGGTTGATTGCAATTAAACCTGGTTGGCAAATTAAATGGCCCCATAAGTTATTGTACTGGACGTTTCACGCAGTTAATATAATTCTTATAATCAATCTTAAATATAATTTGTATCTCACTTTAAGAGCACCCATTTTATAGATAAAGATTCCATACCTCAAGAATACTTGTGAGATTTCCTGTTGTTTGCAGTTATTCTATTTTTCAGCCATTTAGAGGCATTAAGCTCCTTGCATACTGTAATATGGCATTGAAGGCAGTTCTAACATCCCTCTGTGAAAGGGGACTGCTGGAGTGGAGCATGTGTATTCAGTCTGAAGCTGATCTTTTTGGAATGGATGAACTACAAGTGGTGTTCCCTGGTCATTGAGTTCCTCCCCCATCTGGTAACTTTCTGAAGCTACAGTGTGCTGTCGGTAACCACAGTGTCATTGCTAAACACAAGATCAGTCACTGAGCAAGTATTTATGCTGTTGCAGGATTGTCGACTTCCACTTATTCTAAGTATGACATGTCTATTGCTGACATTGTCCATTGCTGTTCCTGCTTAGCTACTCTGTTGCTGAACTCCTTGAACATGCTCAAATTGAACTAATTCAAGTACCTAACATTAGGATCTGAACCTACATAAGTGCCACTTAGATATTAGTACCCTGTTCACTGACTGCTTTGAATTCTATTTAAATAATTGCTGTACATTTTGAAATAAAATTTGCGCTCTCACTGTAATTTATGCCAGACCTAGAATGAGCTGTCAGATATCTGCTACAGTTCTGGTCTCTGCGAATTGGCTGAAACTAAAACTCTTCCTGCTATATGTAGCATATTTTTATTGAAAGAGTACTGAAGATTAATAATTAATTGTACAAGAACTTTAATCCCTTCAATCTCTTCCTTCAATAGATGTTTAAACAACAATTTCCAAAGAAGGTATTGATTAATTATATTTCTGGAATGTCCCTGTCATATCAACTTCAAGAATCCTCAGCTTTATACCACTCTCTCTCTTTAAGATGTTGTTAAAAGCATCTCCTCTTGTTAAAACATTCCTTTGTTTGCCTTGTTTATTCTTTGGTCTGTAATTTTGCTCAACTTTAGACCCGTTTGGATTTTGGAATGTTCATCTTTATTAAACTTCCAATATAAATGCAAGTGGTTACTGATTTCTTTCACAAGGATCAGTCTGGACACAAGCAATACATACAAATGTATTTTTAAATGTGATATGTGAATATAAATGTATTGGTTTGAAATAATATCAATGTGAAACTATGTTAAGGAGAGAATAATAAAAAGGAGCCAAAGATATTGAGATATGAAAAACAAACCGATGAAATGTGTTGACTCCATGGAATCAAGTAAGGATGATGCTGCCTTGCTGGACTACAGTGGAATTTCATATCAAAGGCTTCACTGCATGGTTTACTGTGGAGAGGATATACAACGAACAAGAAAAATAAAAGAAAGGTGGAAGGTGTTGAGGGCTAATGGAAAGTTGTGGTGATTAATTTGAGTGCCACAATAGCATTGTGGTTACTGAAATGCTGTTACTGCTTTGGGCATACAGGAGTTCAGAGTTCAATTCAAGTGCTCTTCTGTAAAGAGTCTCAGTACGTCCTCTTCGTGGAATGCATGGATTTCCTCAGGTGCTCTGGTTTCCTCCCACAGTCCAAAGACGTATTCCAAGTAGGTTAATTGGTCATTGTAAGTTGTCTCGCGATTAATTTAGGGTTAATCAGGGTTGTGGGGTTCCTGGGGCAGTGTAGCTCGAGAGCCTACTCCGCACTATATTGCTAGATAAATAAATAAAATTATTGAAGACCAAACAGGTGTGATGACCAGTGTGACAGTATATAAAATATATCTTTACTCATTAAAGATGGTTTTGAATCTTTCAAACAGAATATTTTCAAAGTGAAATCACTGAACAACTATCTTTGGTATCGAAGTACACAGATTTGCTGATTATTTTGTTGTTTAGTACAATCCTTCATCAATAAAGATACCAGACCCCATTTATTTTGATGTTAACATGATAGGTTCCAATAGCTTCATTAAATGAATGCTTAAACCATTATTAAGTTTTTACGTGACCTACGACTCACTTGATTAAGTTGATATGTAGTAGCAACAACTGGCTGGCTCTGATAGTGAATGTTCTAACATCCTGCTCAGTCTTGAATTTAGCATTAAACCTCTCCACATCAACAACAGGAACATCTACAGATGTTGTTTACCTGCTACTTCTTAATTCCTAAATTCTGCACACCTTTGTTACTCTGAGGATTAATTTCTCCCTTGTTTATTGGCTTCCAGTGTTAGACCTTCCAATATATCTGAACTACTCAGAACTCAATCCTCTGGTTTTTAGTTAACTGCCTCCTTATCACCAATCTTCATTTGCTTCACAACTCATTGGAAACTGAATTCAAAGTCCTTATCTTGGGTTTCAAATTCTTCGTCCCGACTTGTATAGGTTCATGGAACACATCCAACCTCTCAAAAGCAAACACACTTTTAATATTTTCTCTTTCTAATCTGTTATGAATACTTCTCTGCCTTTGTACAACTACTGCAAAACATTTAGATATTATCTATCGCCAATGTAGATCTAAATTTATCATAATTGCTGCCATGGTCATTGTTAAATAATGGAGAAAATATCGGTGAAAATGCCTTTGCCAATCTATTAATCCTGAAGTTAACTACAGAATCTATAAAATTAGTTAGTACAACATGAACCACCCTTAACTTACTCTACCCTCCCCACTCAAATTAGATGCCATTTTCAAGAGATTTGTCAAACAGTTTTGATTCTTGCTCACTGCAAAAAATTCTTAGTTCTATGTAGCTTTTTCTGAAAATGCTGAGAACTATGCTTATAAATAGTAAATAATCTAAATAACAAATCACCAAATTGGCCATATTTTAGAAATGATATTCACAGCTTATCTGAAAGAAACAGTAAAAATGAAATTGCTCTTCAAAATGAATAGTAAAATAAAACATTTCAACAAGTTACAACAACTGTATGATTTTTATAACAAATGTAAATACTTCTAATTTAGAGAACTATGTGATATCATTTCATAAGAAATAATAAAAAACCATATTGGCCAATTTTATGACATTTGCTATTATGTTGAGGGTTTCCTTATGAAGCTCAAGAAAGAATCAGTTAAACTTTATATTTTGGATTCCAGTGGCAGTTGTTTCAGTTTTTAGAAAGCCAAGATAATTTACTTCAGCAGAAGAGAAAAGCCAAGACAAAGCTACATATGCCTTCCATCATTGATGCTCCAAATCTTGAAATTTGAAATTGGAAACAATAGTTTCTACAGCGGCCTTTAGAAACTTGCATGGGCATGTGGTGACTCATTATGGAATGGCACATGGTAAAATAGCTCCTGCATGGCATGCCTCTTGTGGGTAGTTGTAAAGAATATCAAAACCAAATGAAAAAGACCATCATAATTGATCCTAATGTGTAGACAGTAAATTTTCATTGCAAATCATCTGGTACCAATTGAATTCATATTTTCTAACCTTTCCTGAACTGAAATCTCATTGTGCATCATTTTTTTTATCATACCCGTATAGCTTTTACTGCTCTATTAGATTAGTTGCATTTGGTTGCATCTCAGTCTACCTCTGAGCCAATCTGTATTTCCAATGAATCAACTTTTCCTATACTAATGAAAGAGCATGATATCTAACCTATGTGTTGAAAATCCCTCAGTAATAGAAATTTCTACCCATGGAGCTAAAGTACTTTCATGAATTCTACTTAATTAACGTTGCCCTTTCATGGTGTGAGATGAAGTAAAATATTCATTTTTGATTACCTTTCATGACTGGCCTGTAATTACTTGGTCAAATAAATTTTATGTTTTAGATGATTTTCCCATAATAATGTCCATGAATACTTTGCTGAAAGAGAGAAGCAGCAGTTTTCCTCTGCAGTTTTATACGCTTAATTAAGTGACATTCTCCATTTTCAGCAAAACTAGTTCCTGTAGTTGGTACCAATTTACTGTTATCCAACACTGCTTGGAAGAGTGGAAGAAATTTATATTATGATAAACCTGCCTTAAGAATGCAAATGATCACTGCATGAAAAATGTACTTACTGTCTCCATCAGAATTTTCAGAGATCCCACTTTTCCCTTTCCACCAGTGACTGTCTTTACCTTTCATAGAGTCAAAGAGTTATTCTGTATAAAATAGCCCAAAGCATCCATGTTGATCAAGGTGCCTTTCTGAGCTAGTCCCACTGGCTTGCATATCCCTCTAGCTATGAACCTGTTTAACACTTCTAAAAGTTTTAATAGTACCCATCTATAACATTCCTTGTAGCAGCTCATCCTATGTACGCACTACTGTTGGTGTGAAAAACTTCCCTCTTAGGGCCCCTCTTTCTTATTTTAAACCTATGACCTCTAGTTTTAGACTCTCTTACCCAAGGGAAACCATTATGACCATCCACAGTACTTATGTCTGTCATGATTTTATAACAGTGCCCAAGGTCACCCATCAACCTCCTGTGCTCCAGCTAAAACAATCCCAGTCTATCCAGTGTCTCCTGCTAAATGAACTCCTCCAGTACCAGCAAAATCCTTGTGAATCATATCCTTCAGCATAGTGACCAGAACTTCACACATTATTCCAGAAGTGGCCTCACCAGTGACTTCTTTTCTGCAGCATGATGTCCTAAGTCAGGTGAAGGCAAGCCTGCTACAGGCTTTCATTAGCCCATCTACCTGTTTCAGGGAACCCTAGGCTTCTGTATTATACAACATTCCTCAGAGCTTTGCTATTTACTATGCAAGTCCAACCCTGGTTTAGCTTCCCAAAATATATCAATCTGCACCGCCCGAGTTAAATTCCTTTGCTATTCATTTGTCCGTTTCCCCAGTTCTGCCAGTCCTGCTATAACATTAGACAACCTTCTTCACTGTCCACTACACCACCAATTGTAGTGCCATCTGCCCATCAATACTCACGACCTTCTACAGATGCCCAACATATCACTGGCACCAGCCCACCCACCATCAGGGACATGTATACAGAAAGGTTCCAGAAAAAAGTCAGCAATATCATGACAGATTGTTCATGGACTGTTTCTCCCACTCCCATCAGGGAAGATCTACACAGGATCCACTTGAGGACCACCAGACTCAAAAACAGTTACTTCCCCCAAGCCACCAGGCTGATCAACAACTCCACCCACGAACTAGCCCCACCTACACCAACACCTTCACTACCACATTATCATTTCTTGTCAGAGTCACCTTATGTACATATATTCCTGTAGCTAACATTACTTTATTTACATAGTATCAGTATATGTATTTAAGGTAAACTTGTGTGTTTATATCTATTGTGTTATTTACCCTTATTGTATTTTTCATGGTGCATCAGATCATTTTGTTCTCCTTTACACTTGGATACTGAAGAATGAGAATGACAATAAAAAATCTCGAATCTTTCTAGACATCACTGAAATTCTCATCCAAGTCATTCATATATATGGCAAGCAATGGGGGATCTAATGTCAATTCTTGTGGCACACTTCTAGTCAAAGGCTTCCAATCTGAAGACAACCCTTCACAACAAAACTTTTTCCTTCTACAGTCATGAAACGTAGAGGAGGCTTGACCCAAGTGCAGAACAGCAGGGATGATTTACTGGTGAGCAATAGCTTTAATAATAAACTGCAAAATAATAGTTATAAAACCACAATAACTTTAGTAATACATTGCACCCAAGTTCTCCCCTTTGGGCTGTACTCTTCCCTGTCGAACAGCTACCGCACAACCCTTCCACGACAATATGAATCCATCAAACTGGGAACAATGTACAAAAGGCCACCTTCCATCAACCTAGATTCCTGAGGTGTAGGTTCAAGTTGGTTGAGTGGTCCATGAACATCAGGCTTGAGGCAGAACATATGGAACGTAGCTATGATCCTGATGGATGGCAGCAGTTGCCATTGGTAAATGACTGGATTGATGCAATAGGTTATCTTGAAGGGACCAATGAACCAAGGTGTGGATCCAGCTCATGTTCCAGAACATTATACCATGTAGGACCTTGTCAAAATTCTTGTTAAAGCCTATGCATATAATGTCTACTACCGGCCCTTGTTGAATATCTTGGTCACCTCTTCAAAAAACTTATCAGTTTCATGATTTCTGACACATAACTTACCCAAATTAGTCTTTGCCTTCCAATTGTCAATAGAACCTGCCTTTCACAATTGCCTGAATAACTTCCCCAGCATTTATGTTTGGTTCACTGGTCTGTAGTTCCCTGATATGTCTTTGCAGCTCTTTTTAAATAAAGGCACAATATAAGTTTTCTGATACTTCATCCATGGCTAAGGAAGATACAAAATCTTTGACAGCTCCGCAGTAATTTCTGTCCTTGCTTCCCACAATGCCTGAGGGTCCACTTAGACAGCATCTTATTTGTTATATCAAGATGGAATCAAACTGAAGCATTCAACACCAAGTTTTATTCCAACTTCTTACCTCTTATTGATAGCTATTTTACACAGTTGAAATCCATGCTTGTCTGCCTTCCTTCCAAATGAAGGCTGATCTTGCAAGATCACTTGAATTTGCTTAGGAGTATGACTATTACCAGCAGAGCTTCAGAGCAGGAAGCTACACCCATAGTGAGCTCAGCAGTAGTAACTGGAAAGCTTTTTCTGTTGCAGTTTATTTGTCACAGTGACAACAAACAACTACTTATCACCACAGTTTAGACCCATAGTCCCAATTTACTTCTGATCTTGAATATCAACTCAAATGAAGAAGTATCCTTTGCTTCAAAACCAACTGCTCGGACCATGCCATTGACAGTCTGTTGAAGTTTAACACCTGAGTAAGCAGAAGGCTTTTGAACTGTTACTTTAGAGGAACAAAATTGCCTTCAAGTAAGAATTTAAGTAAACATCAGTTAATTTGGATAGATTAACAAGGAAAGCTGCTATAAAAGAGAAAAAACAAATGGTCTAAAATTGAGAAAGTTGAGAGAAAGTTTATCAGTTTAATTGTTTCTTTCCTTGGCAAGATAACATTTACTAGACATTATTTCAGAGAAATGAATAACAAGAGGTAAACTGTCATGCACCATAAATTTAAAAAGTTGGATGTTATGGTGCTTCATTTTAAGACTGTAGTGAAGTGGAAGTCTTTGGAGGTTAGGGCTTGCAAACATACAATTGTAACCTAATCAAGGAATAATAGAAAATAAATAGTCATATTGAATGTATTACAATTGAGTGAAAGCATTTACAGAGTGCGAGAGGAAAAGGAATGATGGAGAGATCTCAGCTTGATTGAAACCTATGTTTCATTGCTTTGGGTTTGTAATATTGGATAACCATGACTTTCCACTCATCTCATCCACCAACTCCCATCCGCTGCTAACAGTTCCTTACCCTAGACCTCAGATTTTTAATCCTTCCATACAGAGACATGAATTACAGGTGGAATATACAGGAATACAGTTGTGATATGTATTTGCTCAGTCTGTAACTACAGTACCTCTGTATGAGTAGACTCATACAAAGGTCAAAGTAAACTTATTGTCAAGGTACACATATGCCACCATATACTTCTAGGAGATTCATTTTTTGCAGGCATTCACAAAATAACAAAGGCATACAACAGAATCAATGAATTCAAGGGATTTTCAACCACAAACAAAATTTGTGTGTTACTCTGACAAACAACCAATGAGCAAATAAAAATTACTTCTTTCATTAAGTACATAAGTAGTACTAAGTACATGAGTTGTAGAGTCCTTAGGCTGTGGAGTCAGTTCACAGTTGAGGTGAGTGAAGATATGCATACCAGTTCAGGAACCTGACAGTTGAAAGCTAATTACTGTTTCTTAACCTGGTGGTTTGGGATCAAAGGTACCTATACCTCCTTCCTGATGACAGCAGCAAGAAGAGAGCATGGCTTGGATGCTGGGGATCCTTGATGGAAGCTGCTTCATTGTGGCAGGACTCCTTGTAGATGTACTCAATAGTGGGGAGGCCTTTTCCTGCAAAGTACTGGATGCATCCAACACCTTTTGTTGATGTTTCCAGTCCTGGGCATTGGCATTTCCGTACCAGAGCATGATACAACCAGTCAGCATTAGTATTTGAGGTACTGGTATGAAAAAAGCCTTTAAGTTATAAGCTGTAGCACAAGTGCACATCTTGTCAATTACACGTACAAACATGATGGATTAAAAACTATTACATTTCACAAACCTTTAATATCTTATCCTTGCATGTCCTGACTGATATACAGCCTATGAACAAGAAATAAGAGTAGGAATACAAGGGGTGATTGATACATTCATGGCCCGAGGTAGAAGGAGTCAATTTTAGAAAACCTAGCACATTTATTTTTCCTACATTTACACACTTAGTCCAGTGGGCATGGATCCCTTCTTGGTAGAAGTCAGCGTCTTGGACCCCTAGAAGTGGTTCACTGCATGGGGTGATTGATAAATTCATAGCCTAAGTTAGAAGGAGATGAGTTATTAACTTCAAACTTTTTGCATAATCACTCAAAGAGTTGAACGGCATGTGCATGTAACGAGAGCTGTATAACTCATCTCCTGTACCTTAGGCCACAAACTTATCAATCACCCTGCTGTGGACCACCTGGAGGTCCTTGTTACATGCACGTGCAGTTCAACTCTTTGAGTGATAATGCAGAAAGTTTGAAGTTAATAACTCATCTCCTTCTACCTTAGGCCACAAACTTATCAATCACCCCTCATAGATATTTCATTCATAAATGAAGATCATTCCTGATCTTCTACCACATTGCAATTTCCCTTACCCCTTGATTGCTTGTAATGCAGAAATCAACTGATTCCTGTTGCAGATTAACTACTGACTGAGCATCCAGTGACCTCCAGGACTGAGAATTCCAAGGAGTAACCAGTGTCTGCCTTCCCTTCAATGCATAATGGTTTAGTGATGGAAATTCACCTGACGTGGTCATGTTATGCCAAAAGTATTATGTTAGACAGAACTATTATTTAGCAGTAGTCCAACTTAGCAGAGTGCACTGCAGCACCCTACCTAGTACTCTATAATGGTCAACATGCTAGTTTCCGGTAGCTGAGCAGGAAAATGTTTCTTGATATTATGAATGAGTTTATCGAATAACAAAAATATGAGATCATACGCAACTACTCCTTGAATTCAACCTGATTAGTATTTTATCCTTTAAATCAGAGAGCGGAATAGTGGAAGGATAGAATATAGAGTAGGATGTGGATTAGACAGACCAAACTCTACTGTACAACCCAGCCATTTTGACACAGCTGCCAGTGTTTCAATGCCAAATTCTGATATTATTCAAAATTCAACTGGGGAGCCGAAAGGAGAATTTAAGTTGTTGGCAAACACGAAAGCAAAGTAGAGTGCCCAACTTCTAAAATTCCCTTACAGGTATACAGAATTAAATAAACAATAGAAGTAGCCATAAAGTTTTTACCCTGCATTTTAACAAATTAGCACTTCTAACAGAAATGTCGGTTTCCTCCTGTTGGATTCATACTGTAATTAATGAATCCAATTGCTCTGGATGAACAGGACATAACTATATGGAAACCACTAGACTATCAGCAGGATAAAATGCTCAGAGCGAAATTGAAACATACTATGACCATATACCATCAATATCCTAACCACAGTGGGATGGTTGACATTAAACCAACTAAATTGGGATGCAGTTCTTTCCTATGCAAGACACATTGGCATATTCCCAACGATTGACAAAAGCAATCCCCACAAGAAACTGTAGATTCTCCCTATAAACAAGCATAGCAAAGCTTGAAGCATGATGGTGTTTGGTCATCAACTACATGCTGCAAAGATTAACCTGTAAAAATACAAATCTTGCACAGGTCTGACCAATGGCTTCTGGTCACACCCACTTCTTGAAAGTGACGTACATTACACAGCCTCTACAGCACCCGACAAGGTCTTCAGAATAGTGCACAAGCAGTTTTTGCAACTATTTATTCTTTTCCATCAATGCTGCCTGACCTGCTGAGTTCCTCCCATCTTTTGTGTGCATTGTTTTTGATTTGTAGTGAGTCTAATTATGCAAGGAATGCAGTAGAAGAAAAGCTTCCCATCTGGTCATCACACTGAGGCAAACCGCTTCCACATTTGTCTGCATGGAAGAATATTTGTGCATTATTATTAACTAGATCATTAGTACAGAGGTTACAAACCCCAGGATGTACTGCAGGCCGATTGCACATCTATAGTAATAAATTAGTTAATAAATAAGTAAAACAAGCTGTCAGGATGGACCTTACAGTGGTAAGGGAGGACAGGGTTTTAGTAGTGACAAAGTAACAAATAAAAAATAACCAGGATGATGTTTTAAGATTTCTCTTAGATACTACTGAACCCAATTCCACAGGATTTCTATCACAATACAGATCTGAAGCTGATGTTGAAGGTAATGTTTGGGTTTGGTGCCCTAAAAAAGATAAGAAAAAAATGTCTCCTGCTCACAAGCTGGAAGCACTGATTCAAGAAGCCCTTCAACAACTAGCCATGTTATACTAGTGACCTTACATATTAAGTAAGCGACTTATTGAAAATAGTAAAGAAAGTCTGGCCTATAATATTGTAAAGAAGCAGCCACAAGACCACCTCGTATAAGTCAAACAAAACCAGCTGCACCAATGCAAGTGTGGCAAGTTGATAATATAGGCCCATTTCTGGTATCCTGAGGCAACAGACCTAATTGGAAATCTAATAGGTACAGTATATCCTTGTGATTATTGATATTTGTACAGAATATATATGATTAGTCTCTGCAGTTTCTTACAGTGAGACTGCAACCAGCACAGCACTCCAAAACCCCATATTCCCCTATGCTGGTACTCCCACCTGCACACATGCAGACCGAGGGTCTTCTTTCAAAGGTAAAGGCTTTCAAGCCATGTGTGAACAGACAGGTGTAAAGTGGAGTACAGCACTCCACTCCACCAGCAATCAAGTGGCATGGACAAATGAAGGAATCAAGACATTCAAAGGTTCAGACTACATATATTAATGATATATGTATACAGAATATAACTGAAATTTGTCCTCCTGCAGGCAGCCACAAAACAAAGAAACCCAGTGGAACCCATTCGAGAAAATATCCAAAAAAAAACACCACATGAAAGAAGGAACAAATTGTGCAAATGGCAAAAATCGAGTGAACATCACATAGAACACCGAACACCAAATCAGTAGTATTCAATTCAGTTCAGTTCACAGGCCACAGGCCCATTCTTTGTGGAAGCACCCCAGTCCACATTGATTGCCCTGATCAAACCACGCAAAACAGCAAAAAAGTTAACTATGATCCAGGAACAAGTGCGCCATGAATCTCAAAGTCCCCAGAACAAATCCACAGCCTTGCCAATCATTTCTGGTCTGCACTTACTTCTGACAGTAGCTAGCAAGAGGGAGGGGAAGACCAGTCAAACACAGGCAGATGGTGCTGAGCTCGTGCCCATCCTCTGCTCTCACCCTCGTCGACTTCAATCTTGCTCGACGACTTAATCAGAGAGAAGCAATGGAGTTAATTATGGGCTTGCACTCTTGATGCCTCAATTGGAGAGAAGCAAGGGAGTTGATCGTGAGCTTGAAGCCCATCTCCAGGGCTCACACGCCGCTCCAAACCTCATCAAATTCCCTTGGAGACTACAAAGCACCAGATCAGCTCCAAAACACAATATCAAATGTAAATCATAGGTTCCAATCACACACAGCTTAGTAGTAGAATCATATTTGAAAGATAAAAAGTAAAATAAGTAGTTTTATGAACTGTCAGCAGTACATCACCATTGGCCACGTTATTCGCTGGTGACGTCTTGATTAAGGAGGCCTGGCAAAACAGATCTTGATGGAGAAGATCCTGAGCGGCAGGATTTATGAACATTTGGAGAGGTATAATATGATTAGGAATAGTCAGCATGGCTTTGTCAAAGGCAGGCCATGCCTTATGAGCCTGATTGATGAAGGTAGAGCCGTAGATGTTGTGTAAATGGATTTTAGCAAGGCATTTGATAAGGTAACCCATGCAAGGCTTATTGAGAAAATAAGGAGGTATAGGATCCAAGGGGGACATTGCTTTGTGGATCCAAAACTGGCTTGCCCAAGAAGGCAAAGAGTGGTTGTAGACAGGTCATATTCTGCATGGAGGTCGGTCACCAGTGGTGTGCCTCGGGGATCTATTCTGGGACCCCTACTCTTTGTGATTTTTATAAATAACCTGGATGAGGAAGTGGATGTCACAAAGGTATGGGGTGTTGTGGATAGTGTGGAGGGCTGTTAGAGGTTACATCAGGACATTGATAGGATGAAAACTGGGCTGAGAAGTGACAGATGGAGTTCAACCCAGATAAGTGTGAGGTGTTTCATTTTGATAGGTCAAATATGATGGCAGAATATAGCATTAATGGCCTGACCCTTGGCAGTGTGGAGGATCAGAGGGATCTTGGGGTCCGAGTCCATAGGACACTCAAAGCTGCTACACAGGTTGACTCTGTGGTTAAGATGGAGGATCAGAGGGATCTTGGGGTCCGAGTCCATAGGACACTCAAAGCTGCTACACAGGTTAACTCTGTGGTTAAGATGGAGGATCAGAGGGATCTTGGGGTCCGAGTCCATAGGACACTCAAAGCTGCTACACAGGTTGACTCTGTGGTTAAGAAAGCATATGGTGCATTGGCCTTCATCAATCATGGGATTGAGTTTAAGAGCCATAAGGTAATGTTACAGCTATATGTGGTACTGGTCAGACCCCACTTGGAGTACTGTGCTCAGTTCTGGTCGCCTCACTACAGGAAGGATGTGAAAACCATAGAAAGGGTGCGGAGGAGATTTACAAGGATGTTGACTGTATTGAGGAGCATGCCTTATGAGAATAGGTTGAATGAACTCAGCCTTTTCTCCTTAGAGTGACGGAGAATGAGAGGTGACCTGATCTTAGACCAATGTATAAGATAATGAAATACATTGATCATGTGGATAGTCTGAGGCTTTTTCCCAGGGCTGAAATGGCTAGCATGAGAGGGCATAGTTTTAAGGTGTTTGGCAGTAGGTGCAGAGAAGATGTCAGGGATAAGTTTTTTATGCAGCGAGTGGTGAGAGCATGGAATAGGCTGCCAATGGCAGTGATGGAGGCGGAAACGATAGGGTCTTTTAAAAGACTCCTGGAAGGCTACATGGAGCTTAGAAAAATAGAGCACTATGGGTAACGCCTAGGTAGTTCGGCACAGCTTTGTGGGCTTAAGGTCCTGTATTGTGCTGTAGGTTTCCTATGTTTCTATGTTTGTAGATCTACTCTGGAGGCTAAAGTAGGCTGCACTTGGTCTTGAAGTACAATTGTTCATAAACAAATTGGCAATTGTGAAAATAGGAGTACACAGAAATGTTACACTTTATTTCTTAATGTACGGAGTCCACCTAAGTACACCCCTAATTGCTAACTTAGGCCAACCGTCACCTATATCTGATACAACTCTCCTCAGGAATTGAGAGAGTTTATGGGAATTCAAGAGAAAACAAAAGAATTGAATTGCATTGAATTGACTTTATTACTTACATCCTTCATATACTTGAGGAGTAAAAATCTTTACGTTACTTCTCCATCTAAACGTGCAATGTGCAATTTATAGTAACTTATAATAAACAGTTTGGGGACCACAAAAAGGGGACTCAATACAAGAAAAGAAATTCCATAAAAATAATTCTGACTTTAGTTTCTGTCCGAGATGCAAACCTCCTTGTTTCATTACCTAGGTTATCAACAATAGGACTTAAAGTTGAGGGGAAACAAGACTGTAAGTAAAACTGTCTCCATAGATAACATCAAAGCTGCCCTAGCAGAGTATATCCTCCCAGGATGAGTGAAAGCTTTATATTAGACCAGTACATGGGTCCGTCACAGCAACCCTACACCCTCCCCACCACACACATGGGAAAGGGGATGAGATGTATTGAAAAGATAAAATGCATGTTAAGATCTAAAAAGAAATGTAAAATTTCCTATTCACTTGAGGAAAATACATTGCCCAGGCATAATGCAGCCAAAATGCTTTGTTGTTTTCAGAGTAGGAAAGACTCAAACTCTAGGGAGAAACGTTACTCTTCTTATACTTTCTTTTACTATGTGTGCTAATAACAATGTTATTTAGTGCTGTCTTGCATACCAATTTGTTTTTAGCAGATGAAGTCACATTTATAATGGCTTGTACACTCATAAACTTAATGCCTCAGAGAATATTGGATGAAGGAGATCTTCGAGTTCTGATGATTCTAATTTAAATGACACCAAATGGCCATGACTCCTTGGTCATATATGAACTACGGTAATCCACTGAAAACTTCAATCCTTGCCTCTGTAAAATGATTGTTCCCATTCACTTACACATTCACTGACTGTATTGCAGACAAAATTAGCATAGATACATGGGAAAGCAAAGAGTCACTTGTGAAAACATCCCAACAAAACTGAAAGATTCCAGTCCAGATATTGAAAGTAAAGTAATGGAGGAATCCCTTGACATGGATCCCTGTACACTTGAAAGAAAGTATGGAAGCTGTTATGTCATTGGATGTTCCTACTCATGGGAACATGACATGGACATTTTTTTAATGATCTACATTAGACAGATATCTTACTGCATTCCATGGCCAACAAGTATATGAATGTACTTACTACAAAGATTTTAGAAGTTTCCATTTTTCCAATTATGATGTCTATTCCACTCCAAGGTTAAATGTCAAGGTAACATGACAATTTTCTGCATTTCTGGGTTAAGCCCTAAATGATTCATTGAAGCCCTTGATCTGGGTTTTTGCATGGGGAGATTAGATGGAAAGGTGCACTGAAGTAAAAGGTAAGATAAAATGAAAACATTTTTCTCCCTGGTCAACTGCTACTGACTTTAATTTATTGTCACCAAACTATTGATACTAGAGCGTACAATCATCACAATGATATTTGATTCTGCGCTTTGCGCTCCCTGAAGTACAAATCAAAGTAAATATAATAAACATTTCAATTATAAATCATAATTAGAAATTAATGACAAGTCCAAAAAGTGATTTTAAAGAGTTTAGTCCCCTAGACAATTGCATCCGCCCAGATTTCCTACTAGCTCTTATTCAAACAGTCATGAACATTTGCACTGTGATGCGAATAATATATTAAAACAAAAGTTAGTTCTGAACTGTTGGTGTCCTTATGAACCCAATTATCTTTCAGATTGACTTCAAATACAAGTTGAAAAAATAAGAAACAAGCCAATAATAAATTTTACTATTGGAGACCAATTAATATTGCTTAATTTTGGGGTTACATTATTCCTCAATTAGACAATGTTACATACAAAATCAAACATTCAATTATTGGTGTGTATTTAGTCACATGGTGTATCATCATCAGGCAAAAAAACAGTTGTCTTAATTTTAAAAAATAGAGTAAAACTGCCTGTACAGCCATGCCTTGACAGTGCACACTCTCATAATAACCCTTATGTGATGCATTGGTTCACACAGAAGGTAGAAATTTCTGATGACCAAAGTTATTCGGACACACTGCTATCACCCATTTTTTAGGTTTTAAGAGAATGACTCTTGGAGCAACCTGATGATTTAATCTATGTTGCAGATCTGAAGAGAGAAACACAAGTCTGGTTTTCCTAAACTCCTGACCTGCTTAACCCTCCAGTTGAAACAATAGCTAACACCTGTCCAGCTGTTGCAGGTTTAGCTTTTCAAGCAGTGAATACAGTTTCTGGATGAATTGGCACCATTTGAAATTGGGTTGCAGATTTTTTTTTTTGCAGTTTCCCAATGGGCAATTCACCCAGCCATTGGAATTATTATTGTCATAGTGCTCCTTCTGCTGAGAGGTTGAAGCCTGCAAGTACACAAGTTCGGTGACTTTGGCTTTATGTATACAGCTCCACTCCGAAAACTCTGCCAACTCCCATACCTAACCTGCACTAGTATGGATTATCTCTCATGTGTCTGCTTTACTGTACACTGATTCATACTCGCCTCTTTACTTATTCCTCTGGTGCGTCCTTAACCCTAGGAGATGAAAGAGCAGGGATTACCCTAATCATGATATTCTTACTCCTCTCTTTTCCCTAGTCCTGATTACTAACACGTGTGCATGTTTCTGGCATTGTTATGGGGGGGGGGGGGGTGCAGAGCTGGGATGTATCTGCCCTGAATAATTGGTCAAATAGCACAATCCCAAGCAAAGACTTAAGCAAATAAAAAAATAATTTTTCACCTAGCTATTTGGAAGTTGCATATTTACATTTTAACATGGATAACTTTTATATAATATGGTTCTTAAGATTTTATACAATGTATTTTGTAACTATGTGATTCGTTGCTAATGACGGCATTATATTATCATGGTTTACATCTTTGGCATTTTAAACCAATTATGTTTAATATATTTTGTGTGTTATGTTTTACAATGGTAAAGGGCTTAAAAAGAGGAGAAAGATCACTTCCTCTGAGGAATGCTATGCTCCTGATAAACTTTTGCCTATTCTTTTGTGAATTCTTCAAAAATGGCATAATAATCCTAGGGCCTCCAAGGTTTACAAGGTGGAACTGTTTGAATGTGTTTTGCTTACTATTTGGGTATAAACATATATTGCTTAGGTGGTGCTCCTACAAAGCAACAATGCACTAAACCTACCAATGCTACTATTTGTGTTATACTAAATGCTACTAAATAATTTGTATATTTGGTTGATAAAATCCCATGGTTTGACAGAACAGACTGGCTAGCCCTGCTCAATTAAAGTTTTCTGGGAAAACATAAAAGTTGAGAAAATGTGTAATCTCTGCTCTGGTAGACTCAGTCCTTAACAAAGTGAAAGGGGAAGATCTGAGCAATTATACACAGAGTCCTGAATCACTAAAATGGCAAAAGACTTATGCAGATGGTATGGTTGGTATCAGAATGCTAAGATACAGCTTACCAATTGGAATTCATTCCCATCAGAGGGACATAGCAACCCAATGTTTTGATACCTTTTTTTCTTGGATTTCGAGCATCTGAATATTTTCTCATCTCCGTAGGAAAAAGCTGGGTTAGAACTATTTGCTTAGCAATGGGGGTGTAATGGATATTCACTTCCAGGTCCGGGGACATTTTGATTTTTGCCATGATTTGCTTTCTAAACACAGCAGCTGACACTTGTAAAGGTCAAACAGCTGTAAGTTAACCATAATATTTATTATGGTCGTAAATGGGAGCCAGTCTTCAGTTCTTAATGCAAATGGAATGCAGTAATCACTTGAAGTTGAAAAAAATCATAGCTTTTTAAACAAACACTGTTGATACCATAGGATGTTGGCCATACCCCTTGTCCTTCTGCTGAAAAGGTTATGTTGGCTGATATGTCTTGTTTCAAACTAGACAACATTGGCTAAGTTGTTTAATTCATGGAAGCTTGCAGTCCAGGTGGAGACAATCACTTCAATAATCAATCTATTAATATAAGTTATATGTACTCAGGGAAGATAGGTTCACAACATTAATTGTGGGTTTCTGGGATCTGTGTCTCCAACAAACTTTTAGTCCATTGGTGTTGAAAGGTATCAGAAAAAATATCACATGTGTGTGAAGTCACCCAAATGGCTAAATAACTGTATAAATTAAAAGAGTAGTTCAGGCTTATTAGGAATGGGTAAGAAACATCAAGAAGCATATGATGACCTAGAGTCCAGTCCTCTGTGTTCAGTTTCTGCAACAAATGACAGGCTGTCTGCATTACTGGTAAGCCTTTTAAACTTATAGGAATTGTACTTGTGTTTTGGAAATCCTTTCTGTTTTAGAAAACATTAGTAATTTTGAAGTGTTTTAGAAGATAGAAATCCTCTGTGAGTTTTGAGTTTTAAGAATTTTATTTGGACTTAAACGTGTGTCACTGAGAATATTTAAACTGTGTTTAAACTACTTTGTAAGCTGGAAGTATTTCCTCCCAAGTAGGGAAGGGGGACCCACTGCTCAAGATGTGGGTATTGGCAGCTGAACTTCCCATGGAGAATAAACAGGGAAGTGGACTAGTCTTTGAGGATTGCATTGTTACAGTGTAATCTCCCTTTAGTAAGGACTATTTATATAAGATAGGGCTTAAGGTCTTCATTTGAGTTTAGAACATTTTGATCAGCCAACCTAATACAATCACAGTCTTCTTATATATTACTTTTATAATACATACAATATGAATGATTTAAACTAAAGTGCAAGGTGCATGGTCTCACAGAGGCACTTTGACTGCATTATCTCTGAATCTGCTTCTTGCAGAGCCCCATTTTATTCTCCCAGTGTCTCAAAGACCATAGTTTCTGTTTTGCTGACATTATCAGCCCTGATTCTAAACCTCTCAATTAAAGGAGACATCCTTTCTGTAGTCACTTTATTGATCACTGTAAAGGTTTTGTAAATTTCAATTATGTTGTCACTTGCGTTATCCACTGGGGTGCTTTCTTCAGTTACCTGATGAGGTAACTGTAGCCTTTGGCCAGGGGCAGATGTTGTCAGGTGGTGCTCAACCTTCATACAGTGTTTCAACCCTTAACCACTACAGTATCCAGCTGGTGGGTCAGCAGTGGTGGCCAAGATACTGCCCATTTGTTTTTGATTTCTAGCTCAACACCTTTTGCCTGCTCCATATCCAGCAAGAGGTTCTTTCTGTCTCCTTCCCTATCCTGTGAGTTGCTTGGTTCTTGCTCTTTTCATCAAGGCCCTGTCCTGTCAGCAACCTCCATGCTGACCTTGTCAGGAACCCTCTACAGCCAATCTCCATGGGGAATAGCCACATCTGCCATCCTTTGTCCCTGCCCTCCCGGACTAAGGGTTGGTACTTCAGGGCCTTCCTCTCATGAGCCTCCTCACATCCTTCCTCCCATGGTACTGTGAGCTCCACCAGGATGATTTTCTTGTCTTCAGTGGACCACAGTACAATGTCTGGTCAAAGTGTGGTTTGTACCACCTCCTGGAGCTACCTCCAACTCTAGCTCCCCTCCCTCCACATCGACCCTCATCTCTCATGCAGCAGTTTCCAGCAGTTAGGACTTAGGCCTCTTTGAAATGTCTCCCTTGTCTGCCTCCCTGCCAGCCGGTCTCTTTTCACACCTCTCCCGCTCCAGTGCGTCAGCAAGGGACAGCAGGGCCTTGTCATGGAGCCACCTATACCGTCCTTGTGTTAAAGCTGTTTTGCATCCTGACAGTTGGTGTGCCGGTGAACCCCACTAACTGCAAAACTTGCAGTTCGGGTCCTCTCTCAGCCCCCATGTGTGCCGCTGTGATGGTGTAGGGAGAGTATCATACATGGACTGCAGGAGGAAAGAAATGCAGAAGGGCTCCAGTCTCCAAATCTCTGCCCAAGTAATTTTGTGCTTGGGAAGATCCTACTTCATCCAGGCTCCCGTGACACCAACACGGCCTTCGATACCCGCCTTTCATCTTCACTGTTCAGTAGGTTTTGGCAAATAAAACAAAGTGAAGCATTTTATGTTTAATGAAACCCGTAACACATTTTATCGAACTCCAAAACTGAAAATACAAAAGCCCGCTAAAAATCTTTACATAACAACGTTATCTTGTCAGACCAGCCTTGTGAAGTGAAACACCAACTCAATGTTGGTGGTTGTGAATTATGTATATTTCTCCCAATTACATTACCCTACAATATCTCCTCTTATTTTCTTAAACATTAGAAAATACTGACATAGTCTACTCAATCGCAATGTTAAGCTTGCCATCCTTTTGGCAAATTGCCCTTTTTCAGATAAGGTTACTCATAATGTGCACAATGTATCTTACCCTATATAATTGTATTCAGACATTCAGACTTGTGTTCAAATCTCTTGGGGGAAAAAAGACAAATGTATTAGGTGCCTTACTAGTTGCCTGTAACATCTGTAGGACCTGCAGATGAGCTTTCATTGATTTGCATGAAGGATACCCAGCTCCTAGTAGAGCACGTGATCTCATATTGCCAGATTGATATCACTACCTCCCACCCTACTTCCTGTAAAGTCCCATTTTAATTCTCTCAATCTGCACAGCTCCATGGTTTCTGATCTGCTAAGGAGCTCCTATACCATTATTTCTGTGGTGTTTTCCTTTTACCTTAACCGCATTTCCTCCATCAGAATTATCAAGGATTCCACTTCAAATTCTGCTGTAGAATAGTTTTCCTAAAAAAACTGATGATTGACAAAATGAATCTATTCAGCTCCGGAAAATTTAGGAAATTTTTAGTTCATCTGGATTCATTCACCAATGTGATCTCATCACAGTGCCCACAGGTTGAAAAATTCATTGTTATGCATGATTTTCGTGTCATTGGTAAGAAAATAATTGGAAAACATTACTATAGACAAAGTTAATCTACACTTGGAAGGGCAAGAATTAATCAAAGATACTTAGAATAGAGGAGTTCCTATCTAATTAATTTGACTGAACTTTTTGAAAATGGTAATTAAGTAGTTTCATAAGCATCTACATAGTCACACATGGGGGACTGGTCCAAAAGCTAAGATCTTGTTGGTCACTGGGCAAGGTGGTAAGTTGGATCTGAAACCGGCTTTGTGACGCAAGGTGGAGGATGATGGTCAGGGGCTGCTTTTGTGATGGGAGGTCTGTGGCCAATGGTATACCATAATGATTGCTCTGGGACCATTGGTGTTTTTCATATACATTATTGACATGAATGTGATGTAGAAAAGGCTCAAAGGTCCATTTAATTGTTTAAGTATGTATATATACTATAACGCTGATATTTGTTTACCTCAGATAGCCATTAAATACAGAAAGACCATGGGTGCTGATAAAAGAAAAGACTTCAACTCCTTCCCAACCGGCACGAAAAAAGAAAAGAAACACAACTCGCAGGCCCCAAAATCTCCCCCTCACCCACAGCAAAAGAACAGCCACAATAACAATCAACGACCCCCTACACATAACAATCCCCTGATCCCCTCACCCACAGCAAAAGAACAGCCACAATAACAATCAACGACCCCCTACACATAACAATCCCCTGATCCCCTCACCCACAGCAAAAGAACAGCCACAATAACAATCAACGACCCCCTACACATAACAATCCCCTGATCCCCTCACTCACAGAAAAGAACAGTGATGGTAGCACCAAACACCCAACCCCTTCTTAACACACAAAAAAAACTAACAGATCACCCACCTGCCAATCCTCCACAAGAAAGTAAACACCGAAAAACTGAAGGAAACCAATATACAGTCCAATAATCACATAAGTTTTAGAATATGGGAAATATCTTTTCAACTGCATACAAAATATAGACAAATTCCTGAGGGGCACTGAGAAGGTCACATCTCTCTCCCAGAGTAAGGGGCTCTAAAATTCGAAGGCATAGGTTCAATGTGAGAGTGTAAAGAATTAAAAGGAATCCGAGGGGGCAGTACGACACACAAAGGTTTGTGGGTATTTGGACGAAAGGAGGAAGTGGATATCATTACAATGTTTAAATGACATTTAGATGTTTACATAAATAGGAAATGTTTAGATTGGGGATTCTCAGCCTGGTGTCCATAGTCAGGGGTGTATGGGAAAAACAAGGTTGGGAACCAGTGGTTTAGATGGATATTGGCCAAACACAAGTAAATGGAACTAGCCTTTTTATTGAAACCAGTATGAGCTTGAATAGAATCCCTAATCCAGAAATGATAATATAGAATATCAGCAGTAATATCTGCGACATTCACAGCGGAACAGAAACATTCAGTCAAACCTCTGCAGCAACAGGTGCTACAGGAATCAGTTCACCTCAGAGAAAGATGAGTATATCCTTGTCCACAAAATAGAGATACAGCTCCTTACTGCCTGACTGATATTAATAAAGATGCTCCAAGAGGTGTTACAAGTGAAAATAGAGTTCCAATTAAGTTTAAAAATAGATTGCCAAGTTTGAAAACAGTCAGAAAAAAAAAGAGAAGAAGGAATACTATATTATGTGCATGGGGATCTACATTGGCACAAATATACTTATTGTACTGGAACACTTCCTAGTGTGCCATATATTTTATCTCTCACTAACACATGGTCTGTAGTAAAAAATGCATACAAACTAAGCCACAGATCTGTTTTAAAGTGTAGAAGCAGAGCCAGAGCTCTGGGAGCAAGACATTACAATACTGATTATTCTATTACAGACTTAAAGTAAGTTGCTTTATGAAAAGTGCAAATGGAACAAAAATAATCTTTCTCATTGACATTTAAGTCTATATGCTGTAACTCCACACAAATGCAGCAGAAGGAACCGGTCTAATCAGTACTGAAAGCTACATTGTAAGGGCCTAGAAATCAGATGAAATGATTAAAATGCACCATTAACTTGCAACTGTTGCTTAATAAAAGGGTCAGGTGAACCCTGGGCTGGATATCCCGCTCACTTAAGGAATGTGAAGCGTCTTCCATAGCCTCTCTTTTCCAGGAGCAGTGATCGCTGCAGGACACTGTTTGGCTTGCCATGCAGGAGGTCACTCACTTATGGTCTCTCCTACACTATTGTGCCCATAGCAATGCCTTCACGTGGTGTCCCTGTTCTTACTGAGTTTGCTATGTCATGGTGCGATTGAGTGTCCAGCGGTATAACTGAGCAGGCAGGCTGGGTTCATCAGCCTTGGCTGGCAGCCAGCCTAGGAGAAGGACAACTCCAATTCTAAACCCAGGTGGATGGATCTCATTAGCCTTGACAGATAGTCTGTCTAGAAGAAGAAAAATTGCAACACCCAACCTACAGCATTGCGGTTGCTGCAGTTGTCACAGCTCGCTGTGCCATTGTGGAGTGTCCCCCGGCCTAAATTGTGGTATCAGTCTGCGTGTACCGATCCTCACTATAAACCTACACAGTGCAGGCAGGAAGAAAAGTGATGGAGATGGAGATTTCCTCCTGAACAGTGATGGTGGACCTTCACAAGCAAAGAACCAGTCATCATTATCATTGCTTAAAATGCGACGTTATACAAATAGCAAACTGATGGCTTTCTGGCATGGTCTCCAGTGCTAACAATGTAATCAATGGATTAGCAAAAGAAAGAAAACCACCTCATGTTAACTTTTCACATCTTAGATGACTTTACAGCCAATGAATTTTGGAGTGTAGTCATAATTGTAATGTAGGAAAAGTGGCTGCCAATTCTTTGCAATTCTTTGGACTGAAGGTCCACACACACAGCAATGCAATAATGACCAGAGTGTATCATTGGCAGAGGGATACAGGGAGGAGCTTTCCTGCCATTCTTCACAATATTGTTATTGTACCTTTTGCTGAAAAAACAGTCAAGCCTCAGTTTTAATTTCTCATCAGAAATGGGCTTTCAGCCCATGGTTATTTGACTCTGAGCTGCTGGAAAGTAGATTTTCAGTGTTGGAAACTGTGCAAGAAGTGATTCTGCCCTATAAAAGATTGAAGGATGGTCCAACATGGGAGAAGCAGACAACCCTGAATCTTGAAATCCCTTCACTCAAATGTGGCAGGACTTCTCAGGGATGATGATCGAATCTTTGTTTCAGCATACTGGTGATCGGTTTTTCCACAATTTTTATGGAGCCACGTCACTCCTTGTATATTACCTGTGTAAATTCATCTCTGCAATTCACTTCATCATATGGTGCACAAATTGTTGCCAATGAGGCTCATGGCTTAGGGCCAGCAGAGAGCTACAGACCCAAGCCATCATGACTGCCAAACATTGAAGTGCATGTCTCACTGCTTTTGGGCATGGGTTCAGTCATCCAGCTGAGCCATTGGTAAACCTTTTGCTTTCAGTACATGGCAGAACTGGTAGAAATTTCCACAAGTAAACATGACAGATTGACCTGCTTCCTTATCCTTCCCATCAATACCAATATTTCAGTTGAATGGAATTGCTTTTGGACTTCAGAAAAGGGAATTCAGGAGAAAACACATCAATCCTCATTGAAGAGTCAGCAATGGAAAGGATGAGCAACTTCAAATTCCTGAGCAACAACATCTCAAGAAAATTTATGCTGGGCACAATACGTTAATTCAATCGTGAAGAAGGCATGTCATGCAGCTATGCTTCATTAGAATTTTGAGGAGATTTGATATGTCCCCAAAAACGCTATCAGATTTCTATAGACGTGTTGAGTCTGTGATCTAAATCACAGTGAAGCTGGTGATATCAAGGTCTTTACTCATCATGGCAAACAGGTATTCTTCTGGAAACCCTCATGGTAGAGTCAAACTCAAAGTATATCACATTTTTATACCCTTAAGATCTAAGGTAACAGCAGATGATTCAATACAATTTCAATAGTTACAACATTTCATGTTTGGCAATGCTTCATTTGAGTTACATGTGCATCTACAGTAGAAGACTCCTCTGAATGTACAAACACTTTGTTGAGACAAAATAATTCATACAGATGGTTTAAAAGCTTCAGGTGACAAATAAACCAGGCACCCAAAAATTAGCTCTGTCAGAGCTGACTCTGTGTACACAAATAGCTCAACCATTGATTGATTAATAGTGTTGCCTGGTTTGGTGTAGACCAATTAACATAACCCCATTTTCTTACACTTTTCTGACATATATGAAAACGTCTCATTGTCACAGCATTTTGCAAACCATATCTCTTGAGCATCTATCACCCACTCTTCCCCACCGGCAGTGGGCCTGCAGTTTCTGTTCTGTGGTGTTTGCGAGCAAAGCTGTCCTTTTAACTTTGATTATTGGTCTGCAACTTACATTAAGAACTGAAGACAGGTTCCTGCTTGAGTTAATATCTGCTATATTCACTTAATTCCATAATTTTAAAAAAACCAAGATGCACCATGGAGAGCATTCTAACTGGTTGCATCACCACCTCATACAGAGAACCTAATGCACCTGACCACCATCAGGAACATAACCACTTCACAATACTTCTATCGGGGAGGAGGTACGGGACTATAAAGGCCCACACTTAACATTTTAGATCAGCTTCTTCCCCTCTGCAATCAGATTTTTGAACAGTCGATGAATACTACCTCACTATTCCTCTTTCACGTTATTTAATAACTTATTTTTGTAACTTATAGTCATTGTTATGTCTTGAACTGCACTGATGCTGCAAATCAACAAATTTCATGATATATGCCTATGCTAATAAACCTGATTCCAATTCGGATTCGTATGTGAAGTTTGAAATAGTGATCTATCTGCTGAATACAGGTTAATATACACATCCAAGAGAGAGGATCCCAAAGTCAACCCTTCATATGTGTCTGCTTTGAATTAACTTGCACACTGCAGTAGGTTTTGATGTATGATTTTTGTCATAAAGCATGACTGATATTCTTCAAAATATGAAAATTATGTAGTTTTCCTGAAAAGATGCCTAAATCCAAGAAGGATGTTAATCAAAGATGGGTTAAGGGTGATGTAAAAATAACTGATTGGCAATAACTTCATATAAGTGATTGCAAATACAAATGGTTTAATCAATGAACAAAATAAATGCTTTTGTTTTAGTACCTTTTGGTGAACATCTTTTCAGATTGATAGCATCCACTGTGAGAAAACTGAGAAATGAATAGAACTAGAATCGTAATAATTATTGTGGAGATCTATACTGATTACCACTTCAGAGTTCATTGCCCTGTATAACAGAATAACATTGACATCCATTTATTAACATGGCAGTAGGTGACAGGTTACAAGCCTGAAATGCTTTTATTTGAAATTGCCATGGTGTCCATTCATTATTACTCACTGTAATACAGCTATCTAAAAATAAATCAGAAAACTTTGGAGATATGTCAATTACAAGCATGGAACAGAAGGCCATTTGACCCTTTGATCCTGTCCCATTATTCACTAAGGCCATGGCTGATTTGATCTTTAAAAAAAATCTACATTCCCATCTGCTCACAGCAACATTTTATTTCTTGTTTATCTTCAAAATATTCAAAAAAAAATTCACCATGTTTTAAGGAAGTGAAAAAATTTAATCTCATTTATTTTAAATGGGTGACCTTTTGTTTTGATTCTGTTATAGTTACTGTTCTATAGATTTTAAGAAAATGAATCTCAGGGTTGTATATGGTGACATATATGTACTTTGATAAGAACATTTACTTTGAACATGAACTTTAAATAGTGACCCTGAGCTGTAGAATATTCTATGACAGTACACCTTTTGTCCCTTCACCTGCTAACATCCCTCAGGATCTTACATGTTTCAATCAAGTTAGTGCATATTCCTCTACTCTCCAGCAATATAAGCTTAACCTTCTTTTAAGGCAACCCACCCATCCCAGGCATTAATCAAGTAAACATTAATTGAATTTCTTTTAACACATTCAATCCTTCCTTAACTAAGGAGATCAATGTGATAACACTTACTCCAGATATGTATCACTTATGCCTAACATAAATGAAACAAAATCTTCCATAATTTCCATAAACTTGTAGTAAATGATAACATTCTGCTAACTTTCCTAGTTGCTTGCAGTAACTGCATGTACTTTTTATGATTTGCATACTTGGTTACCTAGATCCTTCTACATTTCAGAACACAGCAGACTCACTATTTAGATAATGCTTCCTTACGAAGGGTCTCAGCCCAAAATGTCGACTGTTTTCATTTCCATCGAAGCTGCCTGACCTGCTAAGTTCCTCCAGCATTTTGTATGAGTTACTTTAGAAAATTTCTGTTTTTTTTTCCAGAAGATAATTGTGAGAGAGGGGAGGAGAAGAGAAAACATAGTTGTAAAGTCTTTGGAAGTGAGTCCATAGGTTGTGTAATCAGTTCAGATTGAGGTGAGTGAGGTTATTCACATTGGTTCAGGAGCCTGATGTTTGAGGGGTAATAACTGTTTGTGAATTTGGTGGTGTGGAATCTATGGTCCCTGCACCTCCCTTCCAATGGCAGCAACGAGAAGAGAACATAGCCTGATGGTGGGGGTCCTTCATAATGGATGCTGCTTTCTTAAGGCAGCCCTCCTTGTAAATGTGCTCAATGGTGGGGAGGGCATGGACTGGGCTGTGTCCACCACCTTTTGTAGGCTTTCTGACTTTGGCCATTGATGCTTCCACAACCAGTCCGAATACTCTCTTGGTCATCTTATAGAAGATAAAAACATCTTATAGAAGTTTTTAAGTGTGAAGGGTGCAAAGTATTAAATTGGTGATCACAAGATCAGAATTAAAATTTGGCTGAAAATGCATGAAACAATTAAGATCACTTTTTTTTTGTATTTTGTCAGTTTCAGTAAATAGATTACCTGATAAAAAGCAGAGTTTCTTTCTGCACCATTCAAGTGAGCACCAATAACAATATAATTAGATGTGTCAGTGATCTGGATAAATGCATCAAATACATTGATGCAGCATAGAAAGACAGTCAAGCATGCACTATAACAGATGAACCATGTCCTTTTACTAGCTTATTACCAAAGTGTAAAGACAGAAATGGCACCAGTGCTGAATGCTGCTTTTAAACCGTAACTGTTCTTTGGGAACTGTTCGCTTTCTATTCTGGCAATAATACTACAAACTGAACTCAAGAAAACTTTGTGTGAAAATAAACAGGAAGATTTTCATAGAGTAACACAGAACTGCTGGAGAAACTTAGCAAGTCAGTGGAAGAAAACAGATAATTAATGTTTTAGTTTCAAACCATTCATTTATAGATTTCACATCTTCCTTGGAAAGGGAAAAGAACTCATTCATTATTAAAGTCTGAAGTACATTTATTATCGAATTTCTTTGAAACTTGTTTCCTCACATGCAGCCACAAAACAAAGAAACCCAACAGAACCCATTAAAAATGCCAATAACCACCTAATATTGCAAAATAACAAGAATATATTGCGCAAACAATAAAAAGAGTAAGGTAATAATATTCAGAACTAAATTTCACTAAGAGAGCTCACAGCCATGAAGCCAGTCATCACTGCAGCCAGAGCAGGATCCCATCAGTTGCAGGCCACAACCTCAATTCAGCGCAGAGATAAGTGAATCTCACCCAACAGTGAGCTGAACACTGGTCCGTCCCACGCCGCCAACCCCAACACCCTGACCTTTTGAAAAGGTCGCTTAAATTAATTAAACATCAGCTTGTATCTCATTCTCGGGCCCAGGCCCCACCTCCTTGTTTCAGTTTGGTGAGGTTTACTTGTCTCTTTGCTGAATTGAGGCTGTGGCCTGCACCTAGTTGGCTCTTGGATTGGTTGTGACTGGCTTCATGGCTGCGGACTCATTTTCATGAGCTTCAGTTCTGAACGTTATTTACATACTTTTATTGTTTGAAAGATTTGTTTTACTCTTCTGCACATTGGGTGTTTGATGGTCTTTTTAAAAATTGTTCCATTGGGTTTCTTTATTTTGTGGCTGCCTGTAAGGAGACAGATCTCAAGATTGTATATAGTGTATATACTTTGATAATAAATGTACTTTGTTGTTGGCAGAATCTCATAGTGACAAGGAGGTGTATGAGAGTGTACAATAGATCAGCTGGTTAAGTGGTGTTGCAGCAACAACAGGCAGCCTCAGCGACGAGTTGATTGTGGACTTTAGGAAGGGTAAACTGTGAGAACACAAGCCAGTCCCCATTGAAGAGTCAGCAGTGGAAAGGGTGAGCAGCTTTGTGTTTATGGGCTCCACATATTGATGCAATCTTGATGAAGGCAGCAATACTTCATTGGGAGTTTGAGAAGATTTCTTACATCACCAAAGACACTAACAAATTTCTACAGATGTACCATGGAGAGCATTCTGAATGTATCACTGTCTGATATGGAGGATAAAAAGCAATTAAAAGTGTTATAAATTCAGCCATTTCTATCCTGGGTACTGGCTTCCCCACCACTGAGGACATCTTCAAAAGGCAAAACCTCAAGAAGGCGACATCCATCATTAAGGACCCTCACCACCCAGGACCTCCCCTCTTTTCATGACTGCCAGTAGTTCTGGAGTCAGAAGACAGACACTTAACATTCATAGAACAGCTTTTCCTACCCACCATCAGATTTCTGAACACTCCGTGAGCCCATGAACAGTACCTCACTATTTTTGCACTCTTTGTACACTATTTATATATTTATTTATGTGTTTAATTGTTTTCTATCATTTAATGTAACATAGAGTTTTTTTTTAAGATGTTACTTTGCACTGCTGCCACAAAACAACAAATTTCATGATATACACTCTTACCAGGTAAAGAAATGTTACCCGGCGTTGCCTTCTGCTGCTGTAACTTCAAGGTTTGATGTGTTGTGTGTTCAGAGATGCTATTCAGCACCACACCATTGTGCTGCATGGTTATTTGAGTTACCATCACTTTCCTGTCATCTTGAACCAGTCTCTCCATTCCCCTCTGATCTCTCTCATTAACAAGGCATTTACTGCCAATTTCTGTTTTTTTGTTGTTTGTTTTTGCTCCTTTCTTCATAAAATCTAGAGACTGCGATACATTAATGTCCCAAGAGATTTCTGAGATACTCAAACCACCTTGTCTGCAACCAGCAATCATTGCATCGTCAAAATCACTTTGGTCACACTTGTTCCCTGTTCTGACATTCGGTCTGAAAAACAAATGAACCTCTTGACCATATCTGTTTGCCTTTATGCATTGAGTTGCTGCCACTTGAAGTGGCTGATTAGATATTTGCATTGTCAAACAGGTGTACAGGTGTACCTAATAAAGTGGCCACTGAGTGTATGTCAATGATAATAAACCGATTGTGATATGCTGCACAAACTGAAAATGAGTCAGTCTTACCTTGGAGCATTTCATGCTCTTATTAACTCTTAAATGGGCAATTAATGCATTTATTTTTACTAACTGTTGTTTATTCAACAGCAGAAATGTTAAAGTCATTAAGATCATTAAGTGGAAACAAATGGAGAATTAATCATTCATTATTTAGTACAGTGCATTTTGCTTCTCAAGAAGCGTTCACCTATAAATAGCAATTGCTGTAAATGGAGCTATAATTCAGAACCAGTGACCATTCTGACCACCCTGGAGGTAGTGTCATTCTACTTTATTTTGGTGTTAGCTCAGGCTTCTCACTGAGGCTGAATTAATAACATGAATACACTGTAATGGAAAAGGTCATTTGCAATGAACTCAGATTTCTTTTCTCATGTCTGCACGAAGTATTAGATCTTTGCAAGTCCGGTGAAGAGCTTTAAAAAGCAGGATGTTTTTTCAGTGGGATTGTTGAATGCTGCGCAGAGGAAGTAGAAGCCTTCCCGCGCAAGTCCAGCAAAGAGCTTTAAGAACCTATTCTCCATAAAAGAGGGGTACCATCTAGCAGAGAAGTCATTGTTCGACTGGTCATCATTGGAGACCTGTATCAGAGTAGTAAGGCTTTGGCTCAAAAGGGCTTCAGCAAAATAGGTGGAGGCAAGGTAAGTAGGTAAATTCATTTCTTGTTTCTTTTTTTCTTCTTATTTAACTCTTGAGAGAATAGGGGATATGTCTTCAGGGCCAGTGTTCTGTCCTAGGTGTCAGATGTGGGATTTTGGGAGACTACCAGTCTCTCTGATGGCCACATCTGCACCAGATGCATCTTAGAGATCGTGTTAAGCAGCTGGAGCTGCAGCTCGATGACTTTCAGCTTGTTAGAGAAAGTGAAGACGTGATAGACAGCCATTCCTCTATCCATGTCAGTATCTTTTTGGTAACACCATAAGATTGTATCTTGTTAAGCAGCCTCATACTGACATGGATAGAGGAATGGCTGTCAGGGAGGAGGCAGTGAGTGAAAATATAGGAGGCCTTATCTGGTTGGCTGCCAGTGACTAGTGGTGTTCCTCAGAGTTCAGTATTGGGACCGCTACTTTTCACATTGCTTGTCAATGATTTGGATAATGGAATTGATGGCTTTGTGGCAAAATTAGTGGATGATATGAAGATAAATAGAGGGGTAGCTAGTGCTGAGGAAGCAATGCAATTGCAGCAGGATTTTGACAGATTGGAAGAATGGTCAAAAAAGTGGCAGGTGGAATACAGTGTGGGGAAATGTATGATAATGCATTTTGGTAAAAGGAATAATAAGTGTTGACTATTATCTAAATGAGGAGAAGGTTCAAACATCAGAGGTGTAGAAGGACTTGGGTGTCCTCGTGCAAGACTCCCAGAAGGTTAACTTACAGGTTGAGCCTGCGGTAAAGAAGGCAAATGCAGTATTGGCATTTATTTCAAGGGGAATAGAATATAAAAGCAAGAAGATAATTCTGAGGCTTTATAAGATATTAGTCAGGCAGAATTTGGAGTATTGTCATCAGATTTGGGCCCCATTTCTCAGAATGGACATGTTGTCATTGGAGAGAGTCCAGAGGAGGTTCATGAGAATGATTCCGGCAATTAAGGAGTTCACATATGAGGAGTGTTTGGTGGCTTTGGGCCTGTACACACTTGAATTGAGAAAAATATGTGGGGATCTCATTGAAACCTACCAAATGTTGAAAGGACTAGATAGGGTGGATGTGGAAAGGATGTTTCCTATGGTAGGGGTATCCAGAACTAGAGGGCACAGCCTCAAAATTGAGAGGCAACCCTTTAAAACAGAGGTAAGGAGGATTTCTTTTAAGCCAGACAGTAGTAAATCTGTGGAATGCTCTGTGGATATGGTAAGAAGATAGATGTATGGTGTTGAGTGGGATCTGGGATCAGTTATGATGGAACGGAGAAGTGGACTCGATGGGCTGAATGGCTTAATTCTGCACCTATGTCTTATGGTCTTCTTAAAATGTTCAGAGAGGTTATGTACTATCTTGCTTTAATAACATTTCTGATGGATGTTGTTGAAATTTAATATTCATTTTAAGACATTATTGGTTGTTGTTCACATTTTGCTGTTAAAATTCACATCAGGAAATCTCTTCAAGCTGCACCTGTTCTGTGATGGCTAGTCACCCTTGACACTTTAGAGATACTTCAGTTTACACTTCTATATTGTACTTGGGGAACTTTTTCATGAGTTCACCTAATTAACAGTAACATAAATTACAAACCATAATGAAGTGTCTGCATTGAGACACGATACTTCTCTCAGTCGGTTCACAAGAAAATAGATTTTGTTTTACTAAAAATCCCAATAAAGATCACACAAGGTGCTGAAATGCCTCAAGCACTGCAGCTCAGTAAAGTTAGTTTTGAGAAATCATGACTTAGGAAAACAGAATAGCGCTTTCATATTCAGCTAGGAATGCAAATCAAAGTCCACAAGACACTGCTAATGAAGCCAGTCCTCTGGATGGAGAACTCCCTCTCTCTGCTAACGGAATTCTCTGGGCACTAGAGCACATTTAATCCTAGAATTAGAACAAAATGGTATATTTTACGTGCATCATAATTATGTGAAATACCAAGCTAAGCAAAATACTCTGTTTTTGTACTTATTTCTTATAAAACGCTTTGGGGCCAGTGATCATAATATGACAGGATTCACCCTGCAATTTGAGAGGGAGAAGCTAAAGTCAGATGTATCGGTAGTAGAATAGAGCAAAGAGAATTACAGAAGCATGAGGGAAGAGCTGGCCAAAGTTGATTGGAATGACGGCAGAGATGACGGCAGAGCTGTAATGGTTTGAGCTGTAAATCATAAACTGGAGAAAGGTTGCAGATGCTAAAAATCCAATGCAGTACACACAAAATGCTGGAGAACTCAGCAGGTTCAGGAGCAGCTATGGAAATAAAAACCATTAGCATTTCGGGCTGAGACCTTTCATCGGGAGTTGTTGAGAGCAATTCAGAAGGTGAAGAATGGATACATCCCAAAGAAGAGGAAATATTCAAAAGGCAGGATGACGCAATCATGGCTCACAAGAGAAGTCATTACCAATATAAAAGCTAAAAAGGGGGCATAAAATATAGCAAAAATTAATGGGAAGTTAGAGTATTGGGAAATTTTTAAAAACCAATGGAAGCAATTTAACATAAGAAAATATGAAATATGAAGGTAAGCTAGGCAATAATATCAAAAATTAAAACAAGTTCTTTTCAGATAGGCAAAGAGTAAAAGAGAGGCGAGATATTGATATTAATATTGAACTGCTAGAAAATTATGCTGGAGAGAAAGTAATGGGTGACAAGAAATGGAGGACAAACTGAATAAGTATTTTGCATCAGTCTTCACTGTGGAAGACACTAGTAGTGTGCTGGAAGTGTGAGAGTGCCAGGCAGCAGAAGCAAGTGCATTTGCTATAACTAAGGAGAAGGTGTTAGGGAAACTGGAGGTCTGAGGGCAGAAAGAAATCTCCTGGCCTGATGGACTACAACCCAGGGTTCTAAAAGAGGTATCTGAAGAAATTGTGGAGGCATTAGTAATGATCTTTCAAAAATCACTGAAGAGGACTGGAAAATTGAAAGTGTCACTCCACTCTTCAAGAGTGGAGTGAAGCAGAATAACGGAAATTGTAGGCCAATTAGCCTGACCTCTGGTTGGAATCAATTGTTAAGGATGTTTTGGGGTACTTAGAGGTGAATCTGTGGAATTCCTTGCCACAGACTGTTGTGGAGGCCAGGTCACTAGGTGCATTTAAGGTTAGCATGTTCTTGATCAGTGAGGGTTTGAAAGGTTATGGGGAGAAGTCAAGAGAATAGGGTTGAGAGGAAAATTGGATCAGCCATGATTAAATAGTGGAGCAGACTCAATGGTCCGAATGCCCAAATTCTGTTCCTATGTCTTATAGTCTAAATCAGTAGTCTATTGATTGATTTATAGTGGCTATATGCTATGTTGAAATACATTGTATTGGGTTCTTTTGTTGGTAATTGTATATGTACATGTAAGTAAGCAATCATTTGAAGTTGAAGATGTAGATTGGTTAATATTGTAAGCACATTGGAATGAAATTAATGAGTGCATAAAGACAGCAATCTTTTATTTGAGAAATACTGTAAAAATGTATCTACAGTAAAAAGCATAATGGGTAAGAAATTGGTGAAGTTTATTTTGAAAATATGTAGGGACAAAGATTCAGGCTTTTAAGCTATTAAGAAAACAATAGATCTTTAAAAGGCATGTAAGCTTAAAAAAAAGCACAGACAGGCCTACAGAGCACCAACCTCCCTCTGCCATAAAGTGGGTAAATTGAATAGTATGGAGAAAGTGTGTTTAAAAATCTGCTAGGAATGGGAAAGGGAATGGGTACAGGATTAGGAACAAATTAAAGTGAAAGAGTTACAGGGAGTTTAAGTTCAAACATTCAATAGGTTATCTTTGGATCAGGGGATCATAATGAAGGGATCATAAATGTAATTTGGTAAAGGACAACAACAGGTCAATTAACATTTCACGTTTATCCTCCACTCACTTCCGTGAAGTTCCGTTCATAAATAGCTTTGTAGGAATTGGAAGAACATTATGATAGCAAATAAAATGTAAAGTCAGTGATACTAAAAAGCAAAGGAGTTAATGTAATAGTTACTATTCAGCCAAATGTGAAGTTTTAGAAGTTTTGGATAGTCTAGTGGTCTGTTGCAGTAATTAAAGAACAAGAAATAGATAGAAAACAGCTTTGTTTTGCAGAACTGCAGCTTCAAAGCCTGAAAACTGTGTTGTGGTTGAAGGCTGGTAGACTTTTCTTGACTACAGATCTCAGTTACAGAAGTCTAGAAGGAAAGGTCATGGAATATATATAGATATCCTGCCACTGGCCATTTGGTCTAATTTGGTTTGATGATTTTCTTCCCTCTAATGTGCCTGCTTTGTACCTTAAATCATCATAAAAATTAATATTGAAGTTCTCAACAAAATGGCTTTCAAAACAATAAAAAATTTCTTACAGCAGTGATACAAAGTTACATAATTGAATTTGCATAGCAATTGGCCTTATTATTAAACTAGATAATGCTAATTAAACTGTAAATATTGGGAATTATGACATTAATAATAACCTCCATTTATCTAACATCTTAAATCCAGCAAAACATTTCAATGACTGACCTCTTTCAGAAGTACTAAGACAAGTTTTGAGAAAGGTCAGTGACGCTGATCCAAAGAATATTCATATTCTCATATTTTCGTACAAAATAGAATGTCACAATGGCAATGCTGGAACCCAAGTGCGGAAGAAAGACAGACTCCCATGTCGAGATGGCAAACTGAGTTTATTCATTAGAATTGCAATAGCATATCGGTGGTTTGGCCAAGCGACACCACGAGACATAATATTCTCAAAGCTAGAACCCACAATTAGTGCTAATCCGGCATCTGCTTTAAATCATACAAGAAACATGGAATCCATGAGCCTATCGAAATAAACTTAACAAGTTTAAACGGAAAGCACCAGGAGACCATATTACAAAAGGCAAGTCACTCAAGCAAAAACACGAGGAACTCTAAATTATTCATACCTCTTACTAAACAAAAATTAACTAATTCAGGTGCTTTTAAAAACTGGGAGCCCAATGCTCTCTGGTTGTCCACATAGGCCTGAAGAGCACATTACAGGTAGATTTCATTTAGTTCATCAAGTTTACACTGGCTCTCAGAAAGATCCATTAACTTCATTATCTCCACGAATTTCCCTCTAAACCAGAGGTTCCCTCAGTTAATGGTAGGGGTAGGGGACCATGGCAGAAAAGTAGGGTGGGAGCCCCCTGCTCTATACTATAAACACAAGAGATTCTGCAGATGCTAGAAATCCAGAGTAGCATGGATGTTTCAGGCCAAGAGCAGCCATCAGGACCCGATGAAGGGTCTCGACCTGAAAAGACGATTCTTTATTCCTCTCCATAGATACTGCAGGACCTGCTGAGTTACTTCAGCAGTTGTGTGTGTCCCTCTAAACTATTTTTCTTACATATATGTCAGCTTCATTCTGATTATCCTACACCCAGCTTTACTAGCGGTAAGTTACAGTACCAACTGCATATCAGCCACAATTGAACTGTGAGAGTGATGCACCATCAATAACTCTGCGGTGTGGGTTAAGGTAGGCTTTTATTGGCTGGAAGAAAGCACAAGCAGCAAGTGACCACCACACAACATCCTGGAGAATGAGGAAGGGTCTCTGCCTCCAATCGCCTTTATACCGGGGTCTGTGGGAGGAGCCACAAGAGCAGTCAGCAGGGGGGCGTGTCCAGACAGGTATATGTAGTTCACCACAGAGAGTAAATGAGAGCACTCTGGGGAAAGCCACACAGAAAGAGTTAGAATGAGCAAACTTTACAGTGACAGCACCAGATGTAAGGATCAAATCTAGATTGATGGAAATACATGAGGCTTTATCTTGCATAGAATTTACACTTGAGATTATTGTCAGATTTGGTAATTTAGAAATTTACATATCCATGTGAATTACACAGAAACATGGAGAATAACTTAACGTCCTCATAGCTGATTAACGTGTCAGATCCAACTCAAAGTTAGCACGATGACGAGCTGATCACGTCGTTTTCTCATTGTGAGAGTGTAATTGGTGAACGGGGAGGAGGTTCAACACCAATCCATCACAAGCACATTTCCTTGGTCTTGTTAATCTGCAGTGGTGAAACTTGATGGGGATGAGTCAAGGGTGAGGTCATCCTAAACCTTATCAACTAAATTGAATGAAATTTTGTTTCAGCAACTGATTGAGTCTATCCTGTTAATGGTTCAAAGGACACTGGGGAAGCTTGTGGAGAATCCCATTTACCTGTCAAAATTCTATGCATATATTTATACTGCACTTTTAACTGAATAATCTGTGATGTTGCTATTTCAATTTGAATTCAAACCTTAGATGTTAGTACAAAGAATCACATCACTTCCTCTACATAATTTAACTGGTGGGTGAAGAGGCAGAAGTGAAGATTAAGGTGGTGAAAAGGAGCTTGGGACTGTTTGAAATTTTAATATGATTGTTGGAGGATTTGGTGTTGAAAAGTAAAGATGACAGTGCATGATCAGTTCAAGCTGCTGAAAAAGCTGTTTGTGGTTTTCTGTCTGTTTGTAACACCATTGCCACTTCATGCCTATCTGACAGGATACTACTGGCTCTGGGCTAAACTGATTGCATCCTTGAAATGATTTATTCATAGAAAATGCAGGCATCTCTGGCATAGCAAGTACTCAAGAATTGATTAAGTACTTACTGTGTGAACCTAAACTATTCTAACACTGGGACTTAATTTGTATGCTGACTATAAAGCTTTATCAGGTATTATCAGGCACTTTATCAAGCATTTAGGAATTTTAGAACAGATACTTGGAGCATCAGTAATTTTACTCTATATTTACTAGTCTAGATACCAATGCTACAATGAGTGACTTTTATAGAATTATATTACAGTGTTTTAAATCATTGCATCCAGTGTGGCAGACAATAATTTATCCAACTATAAAAGAGGCTAGTCAACCAATTAACAGAAGATGCCATCCTTTGATCTAAAAATAAAGTGCTGCAATAGACCAGAGCCATATTTGAATCAAATTTTAAGTATAATGACTAATTAATGCAATCTGGTAGTTTGTTTTTTTTGTTAAAAATCTAAGCAAATTCATAATGTAAACTAATTTTTTTTAAAAAGTTGTCAATTCATTAAGAAGCAGTTATCTTTTCTCCAACATTATACTTCATTTAGTATACTTATCTAAACTATTTGCATTTTATTAGATAAGGACTATTGAAATATTGAAGAAGAATAATGCAAGTGCAGCATTTCTCCAGGGAAAATAATTTTGTTGCTTCATTTGGTAGAAGATGAGTCCCAATGTTTGAATATTTTTATATCAAGACACGAGGGTCAAAAATCTAATATGTAAGACAAAACATTCCAGAATGTGCCATGGATTTACTCCAAGTATTTTCCATTTTCTGCATTTTCCTGTTCACCATATTTTACCCATACAGATTTTAAGATCAAAAGTAAAGCACAGTACTAATTAAAAAACATCCACTCCTGGTGTTAGTTGACTGTGTATGTGTATGGGTGGGTGACTGGCCCCATTTCTTCAAGAGACAAGTCAAAAATGAGTGGAATTCTTCCACATTGATTTGGTTCCATGATGAATGGTCTAGCAAAGGAAGTTGGCACCAATATGATCCTTTGTGGTAAACTCAGAAATTTTAAACCTGTGACCAGCTGGGACTCTGGAATTCCAAGGGACTGTTGATTGGTTGACTGTTCATGGGACTCTTGATTGATCTAGCTAACCTGGTTGACTAATGGCATTGTGGAGTTTGCCTCATGCAAAGCAATGTTATCTACTGTACTCTCCAATATCCCAAAACATTAAATTTATCATAGGTATGGAATGGTCTAGGTAAGCTTCAGAAAAGTTCACATGTCATCCTTAAAAGCTTTATGGTCTTAATTGGTTAAATTCTACCAGCAGTCATGCTTTCTCTTCAGCCTTGTCTTTCAATTTGTACATTTTGTTTTACACCATTTTGTGAGAATGAGATATACTGGACAGTGGCCATTTTGCATAAATTGAAACCCTAAGGGTGAGGTTAAGAACATGGAATATAGAAGCACACGTAGAGCTGTTGCCCTTGAAATTGTACGGTCTTTCAATAAAATCATAATTGATATACTCGCTGGTCCACTTTTTGAATTATTCCTTTGATTGCCAAAAGTCCACTCGATTTGTAGAATGAATGAGCATCTGAAATTCTATGTTATGAGGAATTCCACAGAATTACAATTCTCTACTGAAGCAATTTCTCCTAATCTTACTCCCAAATGGGCAACTCGTTGCCCTGAGAATATGATCACTGGTTCTAGATTTTCCAGACAGTGGAGACAAGTCTCTCAATATCACTCACAAGATATTAAATGTTTTAATTAAGTCATCTCATTCTAATGACCAATGAGTAATTTGATCTGCAGTCTGACAGTTTTCATACACATCCAAGTTTATAAATTAAAGCAAAATACTGTAAATATTGGTAAGTTGAACAGGACAGGAAAAATAAAACTGTAATACTAAGCAGTTTAGTCAACATTTATAAGGCTGTGTGTTTTAATCTAATATTATATCTTTGGACTTTTAAGGTGATTTTTCAGGTTGCTGATACATATTGTACAGGTAAGTAGATAGCACTTTTCAGAATGGAACGAGTTGGATTTTGACACAATGAAGAATTACAAAACAATGCAATACCATGTGTTGAGTCTATAATATACCCTATACATTTGCCAATGCTCATTCTGTTTCATCTGACATTTTAACAAAATGTATTACTTTTTAAAAGAAAAAGTGGCATTGAATGTAGAGAAGAAAAATGGAATTGAAAGTATGTACCTGAGGTCTGAATTAATCTGAAATTCAAAACACATCATAGCCAGAAGATGGATGTGAGAATGCAATGCTTTGTGATAAAGCATTTTTCCACATCAATTTTCAGTGTAAGTTTGGGAGGTATTGAAGAATCCTTGCTGAATTGCCACGTTGAATGGCTGATGGTATGCAGAGCAGGCATGTGTGCCCATACTGGTACTGAT